>NW_025813712.1:45000-345000 GCF_021917145.1 Hypomesus transpacificus | reverse complement strand
ATACTTCTTCCACAGATACTGGTCAGGGAAGTATTACTGTCTCTGAAGACCCTTGGGGCTGGTGGGATAAACACTCTTTGTATAATCTGAGCACCTTCATCCACCACAGGCTTGTCAAAGAACGGATACGCCATAATTGATTGTAACTTGTCTTGAGGGTCTGCTTAGTTTCTAAGGCCTTATTTTATGTCAATTAACCAATGGCTTTTGAAAACAGCTAAAGTGACACATGTTAATTAAAATTAACATGTTAATTTAAATTAATATATTTTTTTGGAGATGAAGTAGGCCTAAACACGTGAATCATTCATGTCTGCACAAGTCAGAATTTACGTTTCCGAACACAGACTAAAGTGCTTTGCGTGTAGGAATTTACTCGACGGAACTGTCTTTTGAGATTCTGTTTCCGCCTGTTTGAAATTATTTGCAACACCTTTTAGTTTAGCTTGACTTCTAGCCTGACACGGATCAGGCTAGTTTTGAACCTTGATTACGTAGCTAGAACTAGAATAATCCACCTTCATGGAATGGAACTCTCGCTAAAGTTAGTGAGACTTGGCGAAATAAGTCTCGCTTTCCCTTAATCGACGTTGATGGAACACCCCCCAGGTCTACTGCCAACTCCACTACCCTTAAACCAGTAATGTCTCTTAACAAACAGGCTCTCAAAATACTTGACAAAAAACCTAAATCACACCATCACTGTTCAGTCCTCCATAAATACAGACTTTTAAGTTTGGACAACATGATCACATACAAGAACTGCTGTTTAATGTTCAAAATCCGGTTTAACCTGGCCCCCCCACCACTATGCAAGCCTAGTCAAGTTTAGAACACCAGCAACCAGTGCTACTCGAGGGGCAGCAAGAGGAGACTGTGTTATTCCTTTAAAAAAAAAGTGTATTTGGACAGTCTGTTTTCTCAATTAGGTCAGCCCGGGAATGGAACCATCTCCCTCAAAACATTAGAGAATCAACCTCATCCAACTGTTTTAAAAGTAATCTCAAAACATGGTTGATAAATAACCAAAAATGTGATCACTAGTGGGTAAGCAGTAGAACTTGCATTTTTTTTATGTTTGTATTTATTGTCAATGTTATGTTTGATATATGTTAATGCCTCTTTTTTAGGTTGTATAGCCTTTTTCCCTCTGGCAGAGGGACTGCCAATGGAAATGAGCCTTTTGGCTATAATTGGGTGCATTTACATTTTAATGTTTATGAATGTACACTGTCCCTCTTGATCAAATAAACAAGAAAAAAATAGAAATAAAAGAGGGTCATTGGTTGATAGTGGTATTGAAAATGCAAGATATCATTTTTCTCATAACTAATATTTATGGTTATAATACTGATGTCCGAAACAAACTCCTACTGGAGACTGTAACCAATATGATTTCTGAGCTTAAAGTGCGGTTCCCCTAGCCTGACGTTGTCATACTCATAATTCTAATCAGAATATGAGTCTGAGAACTCTCCGTTGGGCTTTGACTACGAGGCGTGTTTCAAACGAGCCTGGAAAACAAATGCCTCTTCGCTCAATTGGATAGATCTACAACCAATCAGAGCAACAGAGTATGTGACGTATGTTAAGCGCCGCATAGTTGTTGTCAACAGAACTAAACTGAGAGGGAGCTAAATCTTTACTGACTAAACTGCAAGCAGACTTGAAGTATGCTTGAAGAATGAATACAAACGATTTTTGCAATGTAATGCCATTGTTCAGGGCTTCATGACTGATAATAATTAAACTGATGTGTGGAGGAGGCTAAATCCTGGGATAAGAAGTTACTCATGGTTTTAACCTAATGGAGAAGGAAAGTCTGGACTTGACTATTGGTTAGTTAGTGATGACATTTTAAGGTAGGATCTAAAATTTTTTTTAAAAGCGCCATTATCAGATCATTGTTTTATAGATCTGGTTTTGGTACCAACAGTGAAGGAATCCAGGCATAAAGGGTATTGGAAATTCAATGCTAGTTTATTACAAAATGAAGATTATTGCAAAAAGATTGACGAGCATGAAACAAGGTTTGATCACCCTGATTCCCAAACCTGGTAAAGATAAAAGATTACTGATTACAAAATATTTTCAGGGGCTGTTGTTGCGAGACTAAAGGAAGGTATTTCATCCATAATTAGTGAAACACAATCCGTTTTTTTGAAAGGTAGATCAATCCATAACATAAGACTTGCATTAAACTTGATTGACTATAGCTATACAGTTCAGGGAAGGGGACTTGTTATGTTTCTAGAATTTTATAAAGCATTTTATTCTGCTGAGCATCCTTTTATACTAAAAACCTTAAACTATTTTGGCTTTGGGGAAAGGTTTATTAAAATAATTGGTATATTATATAATGGAATCAATAGCTCTGTAGCTCTGGAACATGGTACTGGGTGGTGTGGTAGTTCACCGTTATTATTTAGACAAATGTGAAATACTTGCGTTACATGATTGTCCTATACAGGAGTTCCATAATATAAAGGTAAAAACAGAGGTAAAATATTTGGGAATTTGTATCTCTAAGGACATGACCACAACTGACAATAAGAATGTGTGGAATAAGGTTGATGAATGTAAGAAGCTCTTGAAGAGTTTTACTTCCTAAAATGGACAGTTTGTCCAGGCTCATTTATCCGGCCTTCTCATTGCCCATATCAGCTAGAATGATTAAAGCTATAAATAAGGTTAACTTAAATTTCATATGGAGAAACAAATGTCACTACATCAGAAAGAATGATACTGTTAAAGACTATGAAGAAGGTGGTGTTAATGCGATTGATTTTGATATCATGAATGGAGTCTTGAAATTGAAATGGTTGCAATCTTTTCTTAAGAATTCGGATTCTTTTTGGTTTACTGTTCCTCATGTGGTTTTTCAACAAATGGGGGGTATAGATTTTTTACTTCATTGTGATATTGAGTGTAGTCCATTTCCAACTAAACTGTTTAATTTCCATTAGCAAGTCCTTCTTTATTGGAAATTATTATACAAGCATAACTATACGCCACATAATACACCAGTGTGGAACAATAGATATATATTGGTCAGTAAAAGATCTGTGTTCATGGAGGATTGTTGGTCAAGGGGGATTTGGGCGGTTGCTCACTTTACGGATGACAATGGGAATTTGTTACGGTGTGAGGAGTTCTGCCGAAAATTTGTTTGCCAGTGTCCAGTATTTATAATAAATTTGTAAGAGCCATACCACTTGCATTAAGATCAATAATTAGGGAAGACATTTTGATCTCAAAAGTTACTCCTATGTTACGGCAGCTTTCCATTGATGGTGTTGACTTTTATGATAATAAATGTAATAACAGGGTTGTTAGAAGTATGCTTCTTAAGAAATATTATCCAGACTCAGTGAGAAGAAAATATATCCTCAAAGATCTCTCTATGGAGGAAATTAAGAAAACGAGTACAAGGTATATCTCATATCCACTTCACCCTAAGGTAAAAGAGATATGCTTCAAGATTTTAAATGAGATCTATCCAACAAACAAATTCTTAAGATTAAGATTTGGTTTTGAGCAGATGCTTGTGTATTTTGTGGTGAGGAAGTGGAAAGTTTGGAACATGTGTTCTTTCAATGTGAATCGGTGCAGTCCTTCTGGAATAATCTGTGGAGGAGGCTACAATCCAAAGATATTATAATGCCACCCTTGACAGTACAGACATTCAAGTTTGGTGTTTTTGTGGAGGATAAGAACTTGGATTTTGTTCTCAATGTTGTGATCTTATTGGGGAGGATCTTTTTACACAAATGTAGATACTTTAATACTAAACCCATCTTGAATCATTGGAAGAATGAGTTAAAATCTTTAAGTAAATCCCTAAAGCTGATCAAAGTCAAGAAAGCTCTTAAATTGGTTTCCTTGTTAGATACCTTTAAATTAATCTGAGATGACCCTATGTTGTGTATATATATAGATATTATGTGTATGTTTTTTGGTATTATTATTTGTCCTTATGTTTGTTATGTAGATATTATTTATATTGTCTTGTTCTTTGTTGTTGTCAAGTATTGTATGTATCTGTCTATACGTTTTATTCTTGTTCAAACTGAGGCAGGAGATATATTCATTGATCTGGGGGGTGTTCCATCAACGTCGCTAACGCAAGTCGCGCTAACACGAATAAGTCTCACTTGGGTAAACGTCAACTTAGACTTAAGCCTCAAGCCGTTCCACTAACGTTCCGTTCCACTAACAGGCAACGCTAATTCAAGCTAGACCTCAATAAGCTTAGACTCTGCAGCCCAGATCAGGCGATCATCGAAAAGAGGAGTTATGTCGCAAAAAGCAAAGCGTAAAGCAGAAGAGAGGTGTTGTTTCAGCAGCGTAAATAGATTTTTTGAGTTTTATTTTGTTGTCCCCAAAAAGGGCAATGTTGCCGCAATGAACAGGGCAAGGGTGACAACTTGTCAAACCATTACGACCGTTAAAATGCATAAATTGTGGACCTACCAAATCTACTTAACATATATACAGTGCCCTCCAAAAGTATTGGAACAGTGAGGCGAATTCCTTTATTTTTGCTGTAGACTGAAAACATTTGGGCTTGACATCAAATAATGAACGTGAGACCAGAGATCAACGTTTCAGCTTTTATTTCCAGGTATTTACATCAGGATCTGATGCACAACTAAGAAAATATCACATTTTGTTTGAATCCACCCATTTGTCATGTGATCAAAAGTATTGGAACAGATATACTTAAAACATATTTAAGTGAATAAGACTTAATATTTAGTTGCAAATCCTTTGCTTTCAATAACTGCAGCAAGTCTGTGACCCATTGACGTCACCAAACTTTTGCATTCTTCCTTTTTGATGCTTTCCCAGGCTTTCACTGCAGCCTCTTTCAGTTGTTGTTTGTTTTGTGGGGTCCCTCCCTTCAGTCTCCTCTTAAGCAGGTAAAATGCATGCTCTATAGGGTTTAAGTCTGGAGATTGACTTGGCCAGTCTAATACCTTCCATTTCTTGCCCCTGATGAACTCCTTTGTTGTTTTGGCAGTGTGTTTTGGGTCGTTATCTTGCTGCATGATGAAGGCTCTGCCAATCAGTTTGGTTGCATCTTTCCTTAAATTGGCAGACAAAATGTTTCTGTAGACTTCCGAGTTCATTTTGCTGCTGCCATCATGTGTTACATCCTCAATGAAGATTAATGAGCCCGTCCCAGAAGAAGCCATGCAAGCCCAAGCCATGACATTACCTCCACCGTGTTTCACAGATGAGCTTGTGTGTTTGGGATCATGAGCAGTTCCTTTCTTTCTCCAAACTTTAGCCTTTCCATCACTTTGGTAAAAGTTAATCTTTGTCTCATCAGTCCATAAAACTTTGTCCCAGAATTTTTGAGGTTCATCTCTGTACTTTTTGGCAAATTCCAGCCTGGCCTTCCTATTCTTCTTGCTAATGAGTGGTTTGCATCTTCTGGTGTAGCCCTTGTACTTTTGTTCATGAAGTCTTCTGCGAACAGTAGATAGTGATACCTTCACTCCTGCCATCTGGAGGTTGTTGCTGATCTCACTAACAGTTGTTTCAGGGTCTTTCTTTACAGCTCTCACAATGTTTCTGTCATCAACTGCTGATGTTTTCCTTGGTCTACCTGTTCGACGTCTGTTACTTAGTACACCAGTAGTTTTCTTCTTCTTCAGGACATTCCAAATGGTTGTACTGGCTATGGCCAATGTTTCTGCAATGGCTCTGATTGATTTTCCATCTTCTCTAAGACTCACAATTGCTTGTTTTTCACCCAAAGACAGCGCTCTGGTTTTCATGTTGTTTTCACCTCTGAATACAGTCTGCATAGACAAAACCTATCTTACCCAATCTGAACCTGAGTGTAGACATTCAGTGGTATTTATTGATTGAATAATGTATGTAATAGGACACACCTGGGCAACAAAACACACCTGTCAGTCACATGTTCCAATACTTTTGCTCACGTGACAAATGGGTGGGTTCGAACAAAAAGGTGATATTTTCTAATTTGTGCATCAGATCCTGATGTAAATACCTGGAAATAAAAGCTGAAACGTTGATCTCTGGTTTCACATTCATCGTTTGATGTCAAGCCCAAATGTTTTCAGTCTACAGCAAAAATAAAGGAATTGGCCTCACTGTTCCAATACTTTTGGAGGGCACTGTATGTGTGACAACCATTTGCTAAACTTGCTAGAACAGGGCAGGCAACTCAAACCATTTCTCCCTGTGCTCATTCAATATAAGTCTATGGCTCATTCAGCTCCATGTAAATCGGCTATCGCCAATGTGAACTTTTGTGCTCGTGCCCTGTTAGTATCCGCGAGCACATTTGCAGGCAACTTTTATTGACGTAAGCAAATAAATGGGGTGCTAGTTTACCCATTTCGAGTTTCAAACTTAGCAAAAATCGGGAAAAATTATTCTATGAAAAAGCTAGTAGTATGAGTCAGGTTCGAGAATCAAAAAAATGTTTGGGGGGAGATAGTTTTGTAAATGTTGACTGGAGTTAATAGAATAAAAACGACCGGAAGAGTCGGAAACCTAACCGTGCATGCAATACCACCTACATCCACCGGGGCCATTGCTTCAAGCCGAGGGGCGGGGTGGGGGCTTGCCTTAAACAGGCTCTGCTAGAAGTCAAGCTAAACTAAAATGTGTTGCAAATAATTTCAAACAGGTGGAAACAGAATCTCAAAAGACAGTTCCGTCGAGTAAATTCCTGCGCGCAAAGCACTTTAGTCCGTGTTCGGGAACGTAAATTCTGACTTTTTGAAGTGCACACATGAATGATTCACGTGTTTAGGCCTACTTCATCTCCAAAAAATATATTAATTTAAATTAACAAGTTAAGAAATAATGTCACTTTATCTGTTTTCAAAAGCCATTGGTTAATTGACATAAAATAAGGCCTTAGAAACTAAGCAGAGCGTCAAGACAAGTTACAATCAACTATGGCGTATTCGTTCTTTGACAAGCCTGTGGTGAATGAAGGTGCTCAGATTATACAAAGAGCGTTTATCCCACCAGCCCCAAGGGTCTTCAGAGACATAAGTAATGCTTCCCTGACCAGTATCTGTGGAAGAAGTATAGGTTCAGCAGGCCCAGCGTAGTTTATCTAGATAGATTTAATTGTCATTCTTAAAAAAAAAATAACATAAATAATATGTATATATATGGAGTAGAGAGAGTAGACTATAATAGTAGAAAGGAGGGTAGTAGACTTCAGTCTATGTAGGTAGGCCTAGACTATGTAGTCTGCTGGAATCACACACAAGGAAGCAAACCCACTGTAGCCAAGCCTTGATACTGTTCTGTCTGTCTGCATCTGTCTATGTCTTTGCATGTGGGACGTTCTTGAACTATGCCAGGAAATATGAAGGGTATACCTTGCTCCAAAGCAGTACCTGAATATTGTCATCAGTTTTTCAGTTAATCTTGAAACACAAAGAATCAAGGAGACTTTTTATTCAATTGTATAAAGTATTTTGCATTTACATTTATTCATTTAGCAGACGCTTTTATCCAAAGCGACTTCCAAGAGAGAGCTTTACAAAGTGCATAGGTCACTGATAATAACAACAAGATAGCCCCAAAGCATTGCAGGTAGCCAAAAACAGAAGTACACATTGTGAGCAACCAAAAATAAGTGCTAAAGGGAAGAAACCATAAGAGCATGTATTTTCATTGTTTAAAGTAGCCTATATGTTGACAAGCCTCTATATTACCTCTACTCGGCTTCCCCAATATTATAGGTGCAATATACTGTCCCCATGGGTGTATCCAGGCCCATTGGAAGACACAGGAGGTGACTGCCTGGTGCCCCCATGGTTGAAAGTGTTTCTAAAATGCCCCAAGTGGCAAAAATTAGACTAAGTGCCCTGCTGTCTGCCATTCACATTGTGAAATATTCTTGAGTGCCCAGGATGCCCCACGCAATAAATGACATTGTGCCCTCTATAAATAAATAAAAATGTCTTATTGAGTTCCTTTATAGTAGAGAAAATGTGATGCAGTACCCTATAAGGTGCCCTTATAATGGCCTAAATTGGACTGTTCCCATGCCCTTACTTCCAATGGAAAAGGGTGCTGTTATGAAGTGCCCTTTATGCTGCCCCAAATCTGTCCCAAATGTTGCCCTTTCCAATAAAGACAATTAGATGCTGTGCCCAACAGTCTCCCCCAATGGTCCCAGTAGGGCATGCTGTCCCAAAGTGAGGCTGTGACAACACTTGGCATAGCCACAATCTGTCACTGTCCAAGCCCCCTCTGGATCTGTGGAGGCAGACTATGTTAATTGGAAATACTTGTAATAATAATGATAGTCACGTTGAGCAATTTTAAATGACTGTTCTGCCAAACAAAGTGTGCAGTTTGGGTCACCTTCTAATCTAAAAAGTCAGTGCTGGATCTGTGCAATAGTCATTCTATTGAATCCCTATTTTAGTCATGGTTATCTTTCCATTTTATCTTAAAGCTCAGCATTTAGCCTATCACTTAATAAATGCGTGTGGCAAAGTTAT
This sequence comes from Hypomesus transpacificus, assembly GCF_021917145.1. Classification (NCBI taxonomy): domain Eukaryota; kingdom Metazoa; phylum Chordata; class Actinopteri; order Osmeriformes; family Osmeridae; genus Hypomesus; species Hypomesus transpacificus. Next base: position 336,487 of record NW_025813712.1, on the reverse strand, counting down.
TTTGAAGTAATTTATGTGAAGACAAAAACATTATTGGTCCACATCAAGTGCAATTAACCATGGCCTTCTTCAGTGTTTTTAATTTTATCCTACAATTTTCAATTGCTGCCACGTTCTTTTTTGGCCTATTATTCTCAGTCTCCTCGGCCATAGGCTAGCCTACTGTCAGAACGGTTTCAGACAGCTCATCAAATTACGCTAATTATTAGTAGGCCTAAATGCATATACAGTGCCCTCCAAAAGTATTGGAACAGTGAGGCCAATTCCTTTATTTTTGCTGTAGACTGAAAACATTTGGGCTTGACATCAAACGATGAATGTGAAACCAGAGATCAACGTTTCAGCTTTTATTTCCAGGTATTTACATCAGGATCTGATGCACAAATTAGAAAATATCACCTTTTTGTTCGAACCCACCCATTTGTCACGTGAGCAAAAGTATTGGAACATGTGACTGACAGGTGTGTTTTGTTGCCCAGGTGTGTCCTATTACATACATTATTCAATCAATAAATACCACTGAATGTCTACACTCAGGTTCAGATTGGGTAAGATAGGTTTTGTCTATGCAGACTGTATTCAGAGGTGAAAACAACATGAAAACCAGAGCGCTGTCTTTGGGTGAAAAACAAGCAATTGTGAGTCTTAGAGAAGATGGAAAATCAATCAGATCCAATGCAGAAACATTGGCCATAGCCAGTACAACCATTTGGAATGTCCTGAAGAAGAAGAAAACTACTGGTGTACTAAGTAACAGACGTCGAACAGGTAGACCAAGGAAAACATCAGCAGTTGATGACAGAAACATTGTAAGAGCTGTAAAGAAAGACCCTAAAACAACTGTTAGTGAGATCAGCAACAACCTCCAGATGGCAGGAGTGAAGGTATCACTATCTACTGTTCGCAGAAGACTTCATGAACAAAAGTACAAGGGCTACACCAGAAGATGCAAACCACTCATTAGCAAGAAGAATAGGAAGGCCAGGCTGGAATTTGCCAAAAAGTACAGAGATGAACCTCAAAAATTCTGGGACAAAGTTTTATGGACTGATGAGACAAAGATTAACTTTTACCAAAGTGATGGAAAGGCTAAAGTTTGGAGAAAGAAAGGAACTGCTCATGATCCCAAACACACAAGCTCATCTGTGAAACACGGTGGAGGTAATGTCATGGCTTGGGCTTGCATGGCTTCTTCTGGGACGGGCTCATTAATCTTCATTGAGGATGTAACACATGATGGCAGCAGCAAAATGAACTCGGAAGTCTACAGAAACATTTTGTCTGCCAATTTAAGGAAAGATGCAACCAAACTGATTGGCAGAGCCTTCATCATGCAGCAAGATAACGACCCAAAACACACTGCCAAAACAACAAAGGAGTTCATCAGGGGCAAGAAATGGAAGGTATTAGACTGGCCAAGTCAATCTCCAGACTTAAACCCTATAGAGCATGCATTTTACCTGCTTAAGAGGAGACTGAAGGGAGGAACCCCACAAAACAAACAACAACTGAAAGAGGCTGCAGTGAAAGCCTGGGAAAGCATCAAAAAGGAAGAATGCAAAAGTTTGGTGACGTCAATGGGTCACAGACTTGCTGCAGTTATTGAAAGCAAAGGATTTGCAACTAAATATTAAGTCTTATTCACTTAAATATGTTTTAAGTATATCTGTTCCAATACTTTTGCTCACATGACAAATGGGTGGATTCAAACAAAATGTGATATTTTCTTAGTTGTGCATCAGATCCTGATGTAAATACCTGGAAATAAAAGCTGAAACGTTGATCTCTGGTCTCACGTTCATTATTTGATGTCAAGCCCAAATGTTTTCAGTCTACAGCAAAAATAAAGGAATTCGCCTCACTGTTCCAATACTTTTGGAAGGCACTGTACATTAAATGTGGTTAATATGGTTTAGTCCCATAATTTTAAAACAGATTTGATTTTTCGTACGTTCATGACATAAAGGCAAATATTATATTATGTTAAGCGCAAGCCATAGATTGTTGACATGTCTATCTGGAGCAAAGACGAAGATTAATACTTTAACTGTTAACCACAATAGGAAATGATGTATATTTAAATAATATTAGTCTTGCCTTCAGAAGCTTTTGTTAAACACACCCATTATTCCTTTTTAGATCGTGTCATCAAGCCAGACTGCTTTTGTGGGACAATGAAGGTCCTCAGTGACTACGTTTCACCCCCACTTACATCTGATGGAAACGTCTTGAAGCCTATATGGTTCTGTGAATATGCCCCTTTCAAAGGCAAATGTTCAATAAAGTATATTTTAGACACAGTTCTCAAGCTTTTATTTATTACACTATTTCCAAATCTTGTTAGATCAGGTTATATCCATCAATAGGAGTTTGGTTTTGTAGGATGAACATATAAAACACAGGCAACATTTCTAGACTGATGATAAATTGAAGGCAGTGTGTATTTTGTGGCATTTCGTTTTGTAATATAAAGTTGACAGTAAGCTATAGTTAAGTCTGCATTATGGAAGATTTTGGTTACCAAAATAACTACTAAGCTTTCTTTCCCTGGCGAGAACAACGACGGAGCTGTTCATGTCAACAGTTTATTTCATCCAATACAATGCGTTGGAAATCATACTCATATCACGAAGAAAAAAAGCAACATATGTGATGAGTTTGTCTAGAATAGCCCTATATTTAGCCCTATAGCCTATTTCTAAAAAACAAGTGAAAGGAATACTATACAGTGACAGAATACATTTCCGTTAAGTTTGCATCATGTGTCTGATTCTTATCGGACTTGTAGCCCATTCTGCCCATAGATTCTGCAACTGCAATGCCTTAGCTCACACGCTCGTAACCATATAAATCTATGCTTGCGACTGGTTGTCGCAAAGTATGACGTGTACAGCTAGTTGCAAGCGTGCACGAGGTCTCGGAGCGAGGGAAAAAAAGAGCCACTGTTTAAAGCTAGACCGGAAGATACGGAAGTGGAAAGATGGCCGTGTCCAGTCTCGCACTCTCGCTTGCCTCACTGCGCCACTAAGCACTTTTCATAGAAATGAATGGGGACGCCATCTTGGAAGACAAAAGTAGCTTACTCTAGTTATATTAACTCTATGGTTTAAGGAGAGCCTTGCCACTCCCTATTAAGCCCCATTGTGCCAAATTTGTGCAGTTCCACCAGAGTTCCACTGGGGGTGATCGCGAGCGAGTGCATGTTGAAAGGGAGTCTATGGAGCTAAATGTCTAAATTTGTCTCTTTCGCCTGATTGTCGTTGAGAATTTGATTGTAGTTTTTGCATGTTCAACATGAATTATAGGTCGAAAGTTGAATGAACGAGTACTTATGTCCTTTTGATTTCCTACAGGGTGAGTCGTTGTTGCCCATAACACGCTAGCATTCTGCTAATGAATGCTGATTGGTTAGTGAAGCACTGATACGACCAGAGCTCCCGCTTGATGGTATCCGAAGCGGAATCAGAATGTCAGAGCATTAGCAACATTAGCAAAAACATTAGCAAGCCAAAACTCTTTCTAGCGTGTGTATTGACAGGGAGAGCCTAACCTGTCAGCTGTGTTGTCGATGCCCTGAGAGAAAAAAGTACGTGACCAGAGCTTGCCGTAAAGCAGTAGCTCTGGTCGTACGATGTGTATGACGTCAATGACATTTTCAAACGCTTTTTAGAACAGAAAAGCAACTTTAAAACAATCTAACAGCCAGCGGTTTGTATTTTTTTTGCCTCCCCTTTCGAATTCAGAATTCAAATTACAAGACAAAAAATTATATCCAGAGAAAAGTGGATTTTGAGGGGTACCGCTGGGGGGACCTCCATTCATTCTGCACTCGCTCGTTAGCGCCCTCACATGGAACTTCAACCAGTTCAGAACCCGGAAGTTTCCCGAGAGTGGCAGTTCTGTCTATATTAGACATTCTCTGCTTCTAGCCTGACACGGATCAGCCTAGTTCCGAACCTTGGTTACGTAGCTAGAACTAGAATAATCCACTTTAACCGAACGGAACTCTCGCTAAAGTAAGTGAGACCTGGCAAAATAAGTCACGCTTTCCCTTAATCGACGTTGATGGAACACCCCCCTGGAAACTTCTGTTTAAGTGCCTGGATTGTTTGTATTTGATCTGAATAATAATAAAAAATAAAAATAAAACTCCAGTCAACATATCTAAAACTATCTCCCCCAATAATTTTTGTTTGATTCTCGAACCTGGCTCATACTACTAGCTTTTTCATAGATTTCTTTTTTCCTGATATTTGCTAAATTTGAAACCAACCCAAAATGGGTAAACTAGCACCCCTTGTATTTGCTTACGTCAAGAAAAGTTGCCTGGAAACGTGTTCGCGGATACGAACAGGGGACGAGCACTAAAGGGAACATCAGCAAATAGCTGATTTACCTGAGCTTAATGAGAACAAGGAGAAAGGGCTTGATAATCTACAGTTGCCTGCCTTTATTGTAGCACGTTTTACAAATGGCTGCACACATACATGACGGTTGTTTGAGAGTTTACGTCCGTTATTTTAAAGCAGATTTAACCATTTCGTAATGAACGGTATTATGCTCAAGACATCACAAACGTAGCCTAATTATAGCATAATATAATAACTACTTACTAACCGAGAGTGAGGTTTGATATTTCCTGGCATGACTGAACGGTCGAGGGTAGTAAGTAGTTTATTATGACATTTTTAGCTTCTTTCATTCTTTTCACGAAAATAAATGGTACCTCTAGGCTAATTGTAGCTAGCTCTCAAGTCTTTTCAGTGTGTTTCATGTGTTGCCTAGCAACTCATTACTTTTGATAGAAAGCGGACAACATGGTTCTTTAAAATGGCTTTAATTTCAACACAAAATATGACACAAGTGATTCAAAGAGTCTTGTCTTCATCCTCACTTTCGATGACAAATCTTTTCAGCATCATCTGGATAGTAAAACTCAGCAGCTGACTCGTCGATATCGCTCATTTTGAAGCTGACGTCAGAGGGCAATACGGATCCGTATTGACCGGCGAGGAGGGCAATACGCGGCTGGCATGACTACCCATTAGCCAATCAGAAAGCTTGTACCGTCGTTGCCATATAATAATTAGTTGTAATATCGTGGTATGTTACGGCGTCATTATTGATTGTTGACATGTTATTCTGGAGCAAAGACGAATATAAATAAATCATGTCTGATAGTCACAATATGGTCGTTATATTGTTATAACTTTGTGTCAACACTACAACAATGGCATTAACAATAAGCTAGTAATAGTAAACAACACTCATCATCATTATAATAGTAACATAGGTAGGCTGTAGGCTTAATTTAGCTTGCTTTGCAAAGTTTATTTATCCGACACAATACAGCAGTCAAACTATAAACACGACGCAAAAAGAACAATGTATAGGCCCTGCACGTATAATACTACAGTACTAATAGTATTGATCTTCGTAACCTTCACATGTAGCCTATCTGCTTCTTGATCGGTACCACATTCTGACAGTTTTCTGCAATGCCTTAGCTCCAGCTCACAAGCTCGCGACTGGTTGTCGCAAAGTATGACGTATACAGCTAGTTGCAAGCATGCACGAGTTTCGGAGCTAGGAACAAGCTTCTGCGCAAGACCGGACGAGTCGGTCTGGAAAGATGGCGTGGTCCATTAGGATCTCTCGCTTGCCTCACTGCGCCACTGAGCACTTTTCATAGAAATGAATGGGGATGCCATCTTGGAAGACAGAAGTAGCTGTCTATAGTTATATTAACTATGATTTTACCATTAACAAACTAAAAAAGTATTTTAGTATAATACCTTTAATATACACACAAGTACAATACTTTGCAAAAAGGATGTTTGAGTGAGGAATAACGTGGTCCCGGTTCTTGGGACACCACCGGATAGAAAATCAGGAAATGACGTAGCCTACTCGAATGAAGACCCTTACAAAAAAGAAGTATACTTCAAGTTTATTTTGTAAGTATACTTAGTATAAAAAGTAGGGCTTTGAAAAATAACGCGTTATTGCGTTATGATTAAATTACAGGATTAATTCGTTATTTTTGTTTGACGCATTTAACGTAAAATACCCACAATTCCAGCCAATTTGCATCTTCTGGATGACAAGTTTGTGTTCCAAAAAACCCATAGTGATATGCACACTCTGCGGGAAGACGTTATCGCTCTGGATAAGAGCGTCTGCTAAATGACTGAATGCTAAATGACTGAATGTTATCGTTTCACCGAAGCAATACCAGCCTAAAGTAACCTATACCACCTCAACGGGAAGGATGCGTTGGTCGGCGAGGGGAGTTCAAGTACAATGCGCCAAACCACCCTCACTGAACAGCGTAGGGCCCTCACTAATTCTGCCTGTGACAAGGTGACTAGCACAGTTGCCAAATGTATTGCAAAAAGCTGTAGACCGATTTATATTGTTGAGGACGAGGGGTTCACCAAAGTTTTGCGAGTGGCAACGGGTGACTCGAGCATCAAGGTACCGCAAAATCAAAGACGCACACTAATGACAAAAATTCGGAAAATCTGTAATATGTAATTAATCATGATTAATCCACAGAAATGTGATTAATTTGATTAAAATGTTTAATCATTTCACAGCCCTAATAAAAAGTATACTATTATCATGTTACTTAAAGTATACTAGCAGTGTACTTATTTATGTACTATTTTTGTACAAAGTAAACTGAATTGGCCCACTTTTTAGGTCATTTAGTACACTTTAAAGTACACTTATAGTGTATTTCAAGGTTTACTTTTGAATACTGTAAAGTAGCCTGTGTAGTGCACTTTCAGTTCATAAAGTATACTTCCTAACGTACTTCAAAGTATACTTTGGAATACTCTAAAGTAACCTGTGTAGTGCACTATCAGTTCATAAAGTATACTTCCCAAAGTACTTAAAAGTATACCTTGGAATACTCTAAAGTAACCTGTGTAGTGCACTTTCAGTTCATCAAGTATACTCCTAAAGAGCCTCAAAGTATACTTTGCAATACTTTCAAGTGCACTTTCAATTAATGTAAGTACTTCAAGAAGTAAACATATACAGTGCCCTCCAAAAGTATTGGAACAGTGAGGCCAATTCCTTTATTTTTGCTGTAGACTGAAAACATTTGGGCTTGACATCAAACGATGAATGTGAAACCAGAGATCAACGTTTCAGCTTTTATTTCCAGGTATTTACATCAGGATCTGATGCACAAATTAGAAAATATCACCTTTTTGTTCGAACCCACCCATTTGTCACGTGAGCAAAAGTATTGGAACATGTGACTGACAGGTGTGTTTTGTTGCCCAGGTGTGTCCTATTACATACATTATTCAATCAATAAATACCACTGAATGTCTACACTCAGGTTCAGATTGGGTAAGATAGGTTTTGTCTATGCAGACTGTATTCAGAGGTGAAAACAACATGAAAACCAGAGCGCTGTCTTTGGGTGAAAAACAAGCAATTGTGAGTCTTAGAGAAGATGGAAAATCAATCAGAGCCATTGCAGAAACATTGGCCATAGCCAGTACAACCATTTGGAATGTCCTGAAGAAGAAGAAAACTACTGGTGTACTAAGTAACAGACGTCGAACAGGTAGACCAAGGAAAACATTAGCAGTTGATGACAGAAACACTGTGAGAGCTGTAAAGAAAGACCCTAAAACAACTGTTAGTGAGATCAGCAACAACCTCCAGATGGCAGGAGTGAAGGTATCACTATCTACTGTTCGCAGAAGACTTCATGAACAAAAGTACAAGGGCTACACCAGAAGATGCAAACCACTCATTAGCAAGAAGAATAGGAAGGCCAGGCTGGAATTTGCCAAAAAGTACAGAGATGAACCTCAAAAATTCTGGGACAAAGTTTTATGGACTGATGAGGCAAAGATTAACTTTTACCAAAGTGATGGAAAGGCTAAAGTTTGGAGAAAGAAAGGAACTGCTCATGATCCCAAACACACAAGCTCATCTGTGAAACACGGTGGAGGTAATGTCATGGCTTGGGCTTGCATGGCTTCTTCTGGGACGGGCTCATTAATCTTCATTGAGGATGTAACACATGATGGCAGCAGCAAAATGAACTCGGAAGTCTACAGAAACATTTTGTCTGCCAATTTAAGGAAAGATGCAACCAAACTGATTGGCAGAGCCTTCATCATGCAGCAAGATAACGACCCAAAACACACTGCCAAAACAACAAAGGAGTTCATCAGGGGCAAGAAATGGAAGGTATTAGACTGGCCAAGTCAATCTCCAGACTTAAACCCTATAGAGCATGCATTTTACCTGCTTAAGAGGAGACTGAAGGGAGGAACCCCACAAAACAAACAACAACTGAAAGAGGCTGCAGTGAAAGCCTGGGAAAGCATCAAAAAGGAAGAATGCAAAAGTTTGGTGACGTCAATGGGTCACAGACTTGCTGCAGTTATTGAAAGCAAAGGATTTGCAACTAAATATTAAGTCTTATTCACTTAAATATGTTTTAAGTATATCTGTTCCAATACTTTTGATCACATGACAAATGGGTGGATTCAAACAAAATGTGATATTTTCTTAGTTGTGCATCAGATCCTGATGTAAATACCTGGAAATAAAAGCTGAAACGTTGATCTCTGGTCTCACGTTCATTATTTGATGTCAAGCCCAAATGTTTTCAGTCTACAGCAAAAATAAAGGAATTCGCCTCACTGTTCCAATACTTTTGGAGGGCACTGTAAGATTTAATTTTACTATGACTTACTAATAAATAAAACAATTTGGGGGTCCCTCAGACGCCTCAGATCTTGCGTCAGATGGCGAGAACGGGGGCCCTCACAAAGTTACACAGCAGATTTTGAAAGAAGTTACCTACTTTTCATGCATCAACGTCTAACGAATCCAGCTTTTCTAATGAAACGTAACAGTCATTTAACTCATGGTTACAATGGTAAACCAGCACAACATTGAAAATCACCACGCAACAAAACACTACATTCTAAGTAGACACCTTTATAAAAAGGAAATTTATGAAGTTACATTTGTATTTCGAACAAACGGCAAACTTATCAGCAAATTTCTACACTATTTACTGCCTTGCATCTTGGGAATTGACTAGCCAATGAGCCACACTATCTTTATTATTTCCCGTCGTTATTTTGTTCCTCAGTCTTGCAAAGACTGTGCAAGAGTGCATGTGTTTTGTTATATGGTTGGAAACTGCAAGTGCAGCTCGGATCTAAGACGGATTCGAGAGACCGCAGATAGAGTGCGGCTTGTCTGGGTTGTTATGTGTGTGGAAACTGCAAGTGGCAGCTCGGATCCAAGACGGATTCGAGAGACCGCAGATGGAGTGCGGCTTGTCTGGGTTGTTTTATGTGCGGAAACTGCAAGTGGCAGCTCGGATCCAAGACGGATTCGAGAGACCGCAGATAGAGTGTGGGTAGTCTGGTTTGTTATATGTTTTAGATCTATTACTTTTATCACTTGTATTATTGTTTTTCTTGATTTTATGTAAAGCACCTTGAGCTGCAATTCCTGTATGAAATGTGCTATATAAATAAAGTCTTACTTACTTACTTACTCAGTCAGTTTGACAGTATAACCTTCAAATTCTCAAGTAGCTTTTTAGTTTTTTTTCCCACTAAAACTCCAATTGATAATTATTAGTGCTGTCAGTTAAATGCGTTATTAACGGCGTTAACGCAAACCCAAATTAACGGCGTCAATTTTTTTATCGCGCGAATAACGCTGTTTTTGACCTAGCAAACTTTGTAGTTTTTTTCACATTCTGTTGCAACAACTACTGACGTTAGAAAAACTACAATACCACATCGGATCTAGCTAGAACGGAATCAAAACAACAGGCACGCCACACACTTGTTTGGGCTTGCGAGCCGGCTAAAGAGTAGTAGCAGAGCCCGTATACGGATATTAGACATTCTCTGGTAGTAGGCTAACGATACGTTTTGAGTTGATTGCCAGCGCCAGACACCAAAATGGATGCCAATAAGATTCTGAATGGAAAGTTTACTTTTAAAAGGTTGCCAAATGGTTCCATTGACAAGACCAAAGTGATCAGTGTGTTCTGTCGTTGTGAATTGAGCTATCATCGCAGCACGTCGTGGTGAGCTATCATCGCAGCACACAGCTGATGCGAATTCTCCGCCCGCTCGTCAAAGCCAGGCAATTGCAATGTTGTTTTCAAAAAAAAAAAACATTTGCACGAAATCCTAACCACTTTTCCATGTCGAGAAGAGCATTAAAATTTGAAATAAGAATGGATGAAAAACAAATCAAGGGACATTTACAATAGATAAAAATTTGTGATTAATCGCAAGTTAACTATGACATTAAAGCGGTTAATCGCGATTAAATATTTTAATCGTTTGACAGCTCTAATAATTATGTTTTGGCAGTAATTAAGGTTACAGCTTCAGTAACAAAAAAGATTCAATGTGCAATGCATAATAGATTTTCATAGACATGAATAATTAGAATGAGATGGATCTAAAAAATGTAACCTGTAATGTATGTACAAATTATTTCGACTGCTTTTGCTGTATAATAATAGAAAACGTACATCCTACTCCAGACTGTTTCTAAGCATACTTCTTAAAAGGATATCAAAACTGAACTATTTTCAAAGCATACTTAAAAATATATTAAAAGTTAACTATTTGCTAAGTATACATCTTAAAAGTATATTAAAAGTGAACTAAAAGTTTACTATCCATATTTTAGTATACTTATAGTATACTTTAATATACTTATTTTTTGTAAGGGGAGAATTTGTGTAACTTCGGCTCTTTAAACCGATTGTCAAGAGCATATCCATGGCATTCAGAAATATACAACCAAGCAAATCGCAATTTATATCTGAAATGCATGAGCAGTCATCAAACACAACAGGTACTTTATGTTAGCCTGGTCCTAACCAGACTCTCGTACATTTCATTTGTACAGAGAGTCTGGCCTCGCTCCATTGACAAGCGTTGACTTCCTTGAAGGCGGGTACTCTGTTGAAGTTTATTATTATACTATTGGATCTGCCCAGAGCCACTTTGATCTGCCATAACCAATCGCTGGCGTTCGCCTTAGCCAATTCCTTCACCACTACTGTGACTGAGCTAGCTGCCGTAGCTGGAAACCCTTCCCGAACCCCGTGGGGAGCAGGGCCACAACATCATGGCCACCAACAAAACTCAGCAAAACTTGTTTTTGCTCCGGCTTTAGCTGTTGGATATTCGGCAGCGTTGCCACAATGGACCCAATGGCTTCGCTCGCATCTTTCCCCGCTGCCATTACAGAACTACAACACAAACTAGCGCAGGACATCAACGTCATCGTTCTCAGCCAATCCCTTTGTTCGCTGATTGGCCGGTTAAAAATTAACCTGCAAAATCTGACTTACGCACTGAATGGCCAGACCGAGTACAGAAGCAAAATCAAAATTGAACGGAAGTACGTAGGACGGCAGAGCCAGGCTAACTTTATGTAGCAAACTTTGTCAAAATATTTTAATTTTAATACTAGAATTTGTTAGTTTTTGAAGTCAGAAGTTGTTTGCAAAGCAAATTTGTTTTGAGTTTTTAATTAATGATTGATAAGGCCGTCAGAGTTCACCTTGATGCTAGCTAACGTTGTTAGTTTGTGGCAGGGGCGTTGTTAGACCCTTTTTACTGGGGCAAGTGCCCCAGTAGAAATCTGCTGTATCCCAGTAAAATAAAAAGTTTGAGTTTTAACAATTTACTTTATTAGTGCATTCATTTATATTGATAATCCCGGAAAAAAATTACGTATCAACGCTTGTAAAATCAAAGCAGTTTAACCAAAAACACAAACCGATGCCTGCAGAATTCTTCTTTTTTTAAAGGCATTTAGCAGACGCTTTTATCCGAAGCGACTTCCAAGAGAGAGCTTTACAAAAGTGCATAGGTCTCTGATCATAACAACGAGATAGCCCCAAACATTGCGGGTAGCCAAAACATGAAGCATACATTGTGAAAAAACAGTCCCAAAAGGAAGAACCATAAGAGTATGTAGTGAAACAAGTTACAATTAAACAACATGAACCTCAATCTTCCCATGGAAAAATAATATTTGTACATTACAGAACATTTCAATAAAAATATTAATGTTACTGTTTAATTTAAACTACAATGTTCTAGCCTAATAATTTACCATAGGGAGTACTGTACCCCCTACTTTGGGTTTGATTCGCCTCTAGGAGGCCACCCAACAACTTCCTTCTGCCACCCCATTGCCACCCAGAATGAAAATCTCTAGATCAGCCCCTGAAGCTCATACAACAGTATTTGTGCTCAAATGAATACGAAAATAAATGCGCGTTGGCATTAACTATTGATGTCCTTGCCAAAGACCGAGGTGAAGTTAGTTTCATATTCGACATTCGTTTCACATTCGGAAGACACTACTTTGCAGTGTCGCGTTAGGGACTGGGTGAAAACTACTCATACAATTATGAAAAATTATTGAGTTTTATAATATTTTTATGAATATAAAACCTCAACAATGTCTATACCCAAAAGCTGATATCAAACCTGCATCCCTGACCTGTAGTGGGTTAAGCAAGGGGAGTTTCTATAGCCGAGTAGTGTATTGTGCAGAGCACGCTTGGAATAAAAAAATTAATAGGGGCCTGTGCCCCATTAGCGTTTTATGTCTAACAACGCCTCTGGTTAGTGGGTTGACGCTAACATTGTTAGTAACATTGCTTACAGTGCGTTTACACTGCAGCGACGCAAATCGCTTGCCATCGCTCGCCTTCCCACAGTTCACCATGCTCGGGGGCGTATCAAACAGATGAATGTAGAATTGTAGTTCTCTTAAGTCCACTGTTATAGTTTTCATGGCCAAGTGTGCAGACTTGGGTTTACGTACTTGCAACATCAATCAAAATACAACTTAAGAACTGAAAGCTAGAAATGTTTACCATGGTTGCTACGTTACGAGAAACAAGAAAACACTTTGATTGGCTTTCGCTAGCGAAAATTGCTCTTTATTTGCATAAATTTGAGAAAATCTGGTCCCAGTCTCCTGCTCTGCATCAAGCGCTGGTCTCAGCCTCCTACCACTAACCCCTGCTCAGGATCCAGCGCTGGTGCCAGCAGCCTCCTACCACTAACCCCTGCTCAGGATCCAGCGCTGGTCGCAGCCTCCTTCCACTAACCCCTGCTCTGCATCCAGCCCTGGGCTCAGCCTCCTACCACTAACCCCTGCTCAGGATCCAGCGCTTTCGAATTATTTTTGATGTTGTAACCGCTGACCACTCTCAAATGAATTACAGTCCATGATGTTTGTGTGATAGCATAATTTTGTAACAAATGCCTTCGTTAGCTCAAGAAAATGAAGGCCAGTACAGGACTGGTTGCCAGCCTGTAATGCCAGAGCCTTCTGCAGCTGGTAATTGCTATATGCCACGGTGAGCTGACGTACTTCCGCCCTAAAACTCTCAGTCACCATGTTTACTTCCGCTGCAATGTAATCTAATGTTACCTAGATTGTAGAGGACAGTGTATTGGGTACGTGGCTACGTGTAGCCTAAAAATAAGTGTTGGGTAAGCTACTTGGAAAATGTAGTGAGCTAAGCTACCAGTAAATGTAGCAAGCTAAGTCTCCATGTGATGTCGATTTAACCTGTAGCGTGTATCAAGCTACTTTTGTTGTGCTTGTTAGCTTTGAAGTAGCTCGCTACATGAGAAGCTACAGGTTGAATCGACATCACATGGACAGTCGACATGCCAACATTGTGTTACTGTTCAAACGTCATGCCAGGTGAATTCTTCTGTGGTTAATATCAGGATAATGTCTACCGGTACCTGCAATGTTAGTGAAATTCATGACAAAAGATAGTTGGGAATGCATCACATTTGTTTACAACTTAATAAAGGTTGACTTTTCCTCATTGGTCGGTAGCACTGACACCTAATTGTTAGCCCTGCCAGACCCTGGTTTGAAACTGTGATTAACATTGAATTACGGTTAAATACATTATACCAATAAGACACTGGACAAAATACAACAGTAATAAGGATGATTAGTGCAACTGAGCGTTACAGTAACGTCGTTAGCTACTCTCACTAACATGTACGCTAGGCAAACACTTAATTTGAACCTTACCTTCATAATTATGGACATAATTCGAAACATAGAGTTTAAATCCTTTGTCCTTTCTTGCGGTGGCTGTGGCTGAATTAGCCTCGATAATTCTGCTCACATCTGTCAGGGATATTGTTGGGAGATCCAGGAGTGAGCGGGTGAAAAATGCAGCCATTGTTGTTGCCTTGACAGAGAGACAGGAAGGGAACGTGGTGGCTGAGACCGTGGAGCGGAAGTACGTGGCATATAGGCAATTGGCTGCCATCCTCGGCATCCCCGGAATATAAGGACAATCGGCTACACCTGTGTAGTATTAGTATATAGGATATTGCAAAATATATGCAATTATGTATTCATAAATAACCACCATAATCTATGCCGCTTTATATGGGAAAATGTATGGGTAATATATGTAAAGATATAGTGTCACATGTATGCTTCATATATGGTAGAATATATTTTTAATATATGTAAAATTATATGGAAAGATACAATGTACAATGCATGTGTACATATATGAGAACATGCCCATACAATGTACAGACATATATGGTGATATTTACATTAAGTCATTTAGCAGACAATCTTATCTAGTGACTTACAGTAAGTTACAGTAAGTACAGGGACATACCCCGAGGCAAGTAGGGTGAATTGCCTTGCCCAAGGACTCAGCTTAATAGCCTGATTCCCTAACTGCTCAGCCATCTAGAAGGTATTTTAATAAGGTTGTCAACAGCAGTATTTCAAATGGAATCCCCATTCAAACAGTACCACCTGCTAACTAAAAATTTGCCCCCAAAAACGTAAATACCGTAAGATTGACATTTATTTAGGGGAAGTGGCTAATTTAAAAGAGGTTTGCTGGAAGCGATCATTGTCATATATTTCAAATATTTTTCCATATAATTTTACCTATATTTAAAATATATTCCACAATATATTGAACACATATCTGTACATTTATTTCATGTATATCTTTCCATATAATTAGGATTCCCCTGTCAGGAATAGGCTGTAAGGTGACTTCCCCCTGAAGTACCCTGCAAAGTTTCACCTTAATATGTGAAAATATGACTGAATTAGAGCTGTTTGAGCTTGGACCAAATGTGACTATGATTGCCATAGGAGAAACGTCTTATTTTATTATTCAGTAACTGAACACTGCAAAGTGTAGATCTTGGAATGGCTCAATTGGATGAGAGGTTGTGCTGGTAACCGAAAAGTTCCAGGTTCAACTCCAGACACAGGCGTTTTTTTTTATTTTTACAAAACAGTTTCTAGTTTTCTGGGTAATCCCGGTGTAACTATCTAATATGTCGATTTTACAATATTTTGCCATTTTGAAGGAGGAATTCGCCATTGCTGCTTACAGCTATATTTTTTACATATAATTCAAATATATTCTACCATATATTAAACATACATGTGACACTCTGATACATATATAACCAATACATTTTCCCATATAAATCGGAATACATTATGGTGGTATTTATAGATTTAAAATTGCACATATTTTGGGATATATAAACACATATATTATATATTCATGTTGAATATGTTGCAATATATGGAAAACGGCAATCATTGCTGTATTCTGCAATATATTGCAATATATTACATTAATATATATTTTTGTTTATAATATATTAGTAATATATTTATCATCAATATATTATCCCATGTATTTCCGTCCGTCCGTCCGTCATCTGCCGCTTGTCCGGGGATCGGGTCGCGGGGGCAGCGACCTAAGCAGGGAGGCCCAGACTTCCCTCTCCCCGGCCACTTCCACCAGCTCTTCCTGGGGGACCCCGAGGCGTTCCCAGGCCAGCCGAGAGACATAGTCCCGCCAGCGTGGGCCTCTTCCCAGTGGGACGTGCCCAGAACACCTCACCAGGGAGGCGTCCAGGAGGCATCCTAATCAGATGCCCGAGCCACTTCAGCTGGCTCCTCTCGACCCTAACCCTATTTCGGTACAATTTAATTATTAAATCCCATATATGGACATATATTGCCCAATATATCACATCATATTTTCCAATATACTGCAATATATTTTCCTTCCGTAAGGGTAACAACTGTGTGTAGGTAAAGCAGCAAAACCAGAGCTATTAAGCATCATTATTAAGAGTGTTCAGATTGCGAGACTATTGGTATTAGTTAAGGCGTAGACAGTGGCCCACAACTGTCTGTATAATAAAAACCCAGCACTTCCGGTTGACTCCCGACTCCTCCATTAGCATCTTGGCTAGGGGTGTTACACTGGTGTCAGAAGTGATTCGAACTGAGGTCGTGGACCGGCTAGTTTTGTCCTAGTTTGTGTGAGAAGATGGAGGGTACGAAACCTAGGATAAAGGAGTAGAATACGGAGGTCAAGATGGACATGGGTGATTACGGTGCATGGGGCTCATCCTGGTGCCCTGCTGGGGATGTGGATCGGAGGGAGAGAAACGGCGGCTTTGTGGGTGGTTTGCCCGCCAAAATGGAGCCAGCACGACAGGGCCGGAGTGACACATCGCTGCCCCACCATGCAACGTGGGGTAATGTAAACGGCAATGGCGCTGCACAGCACCCAGGAGCTAATGACAGAGTGAAGAGACCACGGTTCTCTGGTGATGCCGACTTCGAGGCTTTCTTGGCACAATTTGAACTTTTAGCGGACTCGGTCGGTTGGAGTGTAGACCAGAGGGCATTGTAGCTAGCTATGTGCCTGTCTGGGGAGGCTGTGGGTTTGTTGTTGATAAGCCCGGAACAGAGACGGGACTACAGGGCGCTAGTCGGGGCACTCGATAGGAGATATGGTCGGGACAGACATCCTGAGCTCATTCTTTCGGCATTGGGTCGTAGGGAAAGACTACCGGGGGAGTCGCTTTGATCGTTGGCTAACGAGATCGAAAGTTTGACCCGGCAGGCTTATGGTCATATGACACCGGCCGTGCAGGACGAGCTAGCACGCGACCGCTTCGTCCTAGCTTTGGCTCCTCCGGAGCGGCGAGCAGACTCACCTGGCGAGACCACGTTCGCTGCAGGAGGCGTTCGAAGTGGCAAGACGGAACAAAGTAATCTGGGGAGAGTCTGTCGGGAAGGGAGCAAGGGACTCGGCGGTGGTCAGAGCGGCGGGATCATGCACAGAGAGTGAAGAACGACAGAGGTGGGCAGCCGAAGTGACAGAGCTAATCCCTGCAGTCTCTGTAAATGCTCCACAACAGCCCAGCAAACCCCGCCGTCGGTGCTCTGGCCCTCTAGTCTGCTGGGGGTGCGGCCAGCCTGGTCATCTACTCCGTGATTGCTCTGTTGTCCACAACTTGGGAAACGGGAAAGGGTCCGTGCCAAAGGGGCAGGGCGAACTCTAAACATGCCCCCAGGAAACGGAGAGCAAAAGGACCAGCAGCGGGTACATTCTAGATCTACTGATATTGTGGTGGTGGGGCGCACAACAGCTGGGGACTTTTGCCACGTTCCGGTGATGGTGGAAGGGACAGCATGTACAGCTTTAGTGCACACGGGGTCAACTGTGACAATTGTACGGCCAGACATTGTTCCTAAGAAATTGGCATGGGAGCCCACAGCGGTCCAACTGCGAACAGTTAAAGGTGAGACTGCTCCAATGCTGGGGAAGAAGATTATGACATTGACTGTGGGGGGTAGAGCAGTGAAACACTTAGTGTGGGTGGCAAGTGTTCAGGACCCCTGAATACTGGGGTCAGAGACACTGGCTGCCAATTAAACCTAGGCACAGGCACTATGAGCTTTGGAGGTGGACTCGATGTTACAATGTCCACACCTGAAAAACTGCTTAGTGGTGGGGGCTGCCGGTCAGCATACTCTGTAGAGTCAGGAGGGGGGATGGGGGAACAGGTCCCCGCCACACCCACCAATCAGCTGTCTCCAGTGGCGCCCAGTTTCACACCTAGGGACACCACTGAACTGTCCCCTCTGCCCCAACGTCCCGTGGAGGGGGTGGATCCCACTCTAGTAGCGGTGGAGGTCTGTCGGAGAAGCAGCGAGGGGCTCAGCACAGATCAACGGGAACGGCTGAGACAACTCCTGACAGAGTTCAAGGACGGCTTTGCATGGAGTGAACAGGATTTGGGTTACACCCACCTTATGCAGCACGAGATCGATACGGGCAACGCACGACTGGTGAAAATTCAGCCCTGTCGCATGGCACTGGCTCGACAGGAAGCGGCAGACAGGGCTGTGGAGGAGATGGAGCGGGCCGACTTCATTGAACCGTCCAACAGCCCCTGGTCGGCTCCAGTGGTGATGGTCCCTAAGAAAGGGGGTCAGCTACGCTTCTGCGTCGACTATAGGGGTTGAACTCGGTGACGCGGAAGGATTCTGCTAAGGAAGAAATCGAGTGGCACTGTGTAGATCTGAATAGTCAAGGGATATGGATTTAATACAATTTATTAGACTATACAATTACATAAACAAAGCTTTGCTAATCAGTCTCAACGAAGGAGGTGCCATCCACACAGGTCGTTCGCAGGAGTGATGGCGAACCATCACACATGCACTGCCTTATATAAACTTAAGATGAAATGGCATTCCATAAGGTCAATCAATCAATGAAGCAAACTCTGTGATTGGCTAACTCAACTTAGTGACAGCTTGAAACAATACCAAGTGTCCAGTGTGTCCCAAAGTTCTTTGATGTCACAGCTCTCTCCAGAGCAGTAGATAATAAAGCCACAGGGGTTGACCAGTCAAATGGTCAACTGTCCTTTGTGTGACCATCTTCAAACAATACTTTTAATTAACACAAACAATGAAACAGGACACAGTCCTTCTAGCCAAAGTTCAGAGCAACTGTCTCATTGACCCCTTACAGTAACCAGAGGACAGAAGGCCATATAAAATGCTTCACCCATCCCCCAGGGCAAGCTGCCCACAGAGCCATCAGCACCTCACATTCCTTTGAACTCAACTTAATTATCTTCCCTTCCTGTCTCTTACCAATGAACATAGAAGATTATAGATTTCATACACATACATCTATGCATATGACCAAAATTTCCATTACATTTCCATTCTTTTTTTTCTTTTTTTTTTAAACAACACCATAACTCAAACAGTGCATTGAGAAAAATAAAAATCAAACATCCACATAAGTATGCAATACAACTCAGTAAAAAAGCATCCATACCGAATACAAACATACATAAAGCAAATGTATTCCCATCAATCTAAACATACCCTTATATTCAGAACATCAGAAGCAAACACATTAATATCTTCTTCTGTAAATCTGATTTCATACTATCATTCACATTGACCTCTTCTTCCATCTTCAGTTGGCTATAGGCAATCTTCTTTCAGGCAGTGTAGTCTAGTCGAACCAATTGCAAACGACGATCAAATTGCTCACAGCAACTTTCAAAGAACTGCACTATGCGCACAGACTCTGAGTTTTCCTTGGTACTACGCAGAACGCGCATCCTCTCCTTCTGTCTCCAGGCAAGGCGCACGCTCACAATGGTTAGCGTGTATCCACGTTGCTCTCCCCTCGATCCTAACCGCCGAATTAGTCGTCAGGAGAATCTGGTATGGCACCAGGACTTGCGTTTCAGGTCCTTCACCACGATCCAGTTCCCTGGTATCAAATTATGCAGCGGTTCAGTCACCCGAAGAAGAATAACCTCCACCTGCCTGTGAATCTCACACAAAGTACACTACAAAGGGTTGCACAGTGATAAACAAGCACATTCTCACAAAGGTCAGTTAAAAAGTTAACTGACTTCTTGTCGTCCGACTTCATCTTCAAGATCCCATTTTCTCATTCAACTGAAGTAATTGACACAATGTTGACTCCTATCAACTCCAAAATAACTTCCTTAACCAAGTGTGACCCATTATCATTATATATCCTCAAAGAAAAATCTAATTGAAGAATAATCTAAATTACCAAAGCTGGCCACTGAGCCAAAATCTGCTAGAGAAGTCTAAACTTACCATCCAACAACCATTACAATATCACATCTCCAAAATATAACTCTAAAAAATCCATCTATCAATACTCAAATAGTTTCTCAAACCTTAACTTTGAAGCTTAACGTGTTAAATTCCTTTTCCCATATTACTTGTTCCACATATGAGTCTGACAAAATGAATATGCATTCATTACAAATCCCCTTGTATGTTAAAATTAATATATCACACAAACTGTAGAGGCATGATCTTTCCATGTGTTAACTGAGCAAAATCTCAAGATAAGTGTTATGCAGACCATATAACCTCCATTTCATTCTCATATCCTTCCTTTTTCCAAAACGCATTTTCTTGTGGATTAGTCCAAATCTCCATTCCACCATTCCTTTCTCCATTTGTCTGCTGCATTCTGTAATTCTTGTAAAATATACTCAAACAAAACACAATTCTCACTCTGGGTTAAATACAGTCAAACATTTTCAACTTAGCAGTATTTCATCAAACCCCCACAATCTTACCACAGAGCCAAACTACTGACACTAAAGTCATAAAACCATAAAACCCCCATAGTCACTTTCTGTTTGGACCAGTCAGTCATCAGTCAGTCATAAATTACTAAACGTCATCTCTTCCTCTCTAAGAAGCCTGCGCTTAAAGAATCTGTGACAAATATTGCAACAAAGTCACACAACAATTTTCCTCGAAAGACTCCTGTAAACCCAAATTTGTTAAGTTAAGCTTATCAGGACATGGCAACACCATCTCAGCACTTCCTGTAAACATATGTCAACATCAAAAACATATTCTAGTTAGTTCATCATTGCTTGCAGGTAGTCTAGAAACTGCTCCAGCTAGTTTCAGCACTAGCATTTCTCTGTGAAATAATCATCATTGTTAGAGTGAATCCCACATTTGCATACAGTAAGTTGTTCTACAGGTGAAAATAAGAAACTCCCTGTTTCCATACCTTTCCCAAATTCATATGGAACACCATTGATGTATTTAACCATCAGCTAATGTGTTTAACTCTTTTCCCTTTTATGAATTGACAAGCTTAGACTGAAGCAACCAACTTTTGAACCAATCTTTAGAGAGTCAAACTATTTTAGAAAACAACCAAATTAAGAATAACCTCAATTTTTAATCTCTTATTATCTTTTCTTAAAAACACTTTAGGAACCGTTCAAATTACTACCTTTATATTTGAGATTCTCCTATTTTTCTGTATTTAAATTCACCAAATCAAATCTCTCTTTGTCCAAGACATTAGGAAAACCATCCACTACCCCAAATCAGAATTTAATCAGCATGATTCCAAAATGAAACATAAACCATCAAATGTTCTTAATGTAGCCATTTAACCAAATTTATACCCCCTCTATATTTCTATATAGGTTAGATAGGTAGAACTTCATAACTCGCTTTGGCTGCAATCCAAAACAGGCTAATTAGCACAAACTATCATAACCACAATTTATCAGACATAATGAGTCTTCCCAAATCATTTCAAACCCAAAGGTTATAATAACCCTCTTCATGCACCACTACCGCAATAAAACATCCTCATCACAGCCTAACTAATCTGAATTAATCCCAAACATTGTGACAGGCTCTGATAAAACCCCCAAATAAAACTTAAAACCATATTACAATCAAACTCAAATAAAAGTACATTGTAATAATTGTCTCTTTCTCATTTCAAAACCAAATTACATCCAAAACTCTATCAAACTCTTAAAAACCTTAGATTTTACTTTTTTTTACTTAAAATGTTTGCCCATATACTTCTTCAAAGCATATGCATAGTTCCTTTTTCTTTTTAAACCTTTAAATTCACAATTTAACAAAAGTAACATAACCCCATAAAACAAAACCTTGTTCTTTAACTTTTCAAATGTCTTATCAAAGCATGTAATACAGAATACTCCTTTGAATATTCTTATATGTACCAGCCAAAACACCCTTAGCATACGTAACGCACGGATCTCAAATCTCAAATTGGCGGACCAAAAACCCCAAAATGAAAACATTTAACTTGACTATTTTGTAGTTTGTATATGGTTTAATGTAACACTTCTCACTTTTACTCTTAGTTTTACTCAATGAATCAACTCAAATAAACATAGCTTATCTATCAGCACGCATTTTAAACTCGAATCAAACAAGCGCTCTGGGACAGAGCAAAACTCTGAAACTTTTTCTTTTTTTTCTTTTGACAACACAGATGGTTGGCGCTTACCTTCTCTTAACTTATCACCTCTGTAAGATCTCAACGTAACGGGACTGTATTTTAGCCCCACCTTTCTCCATTTCTCCTCGGAATTTCTAACACATAAAATGTACTCAAACAAACAAAAACCTTGTTAACAAATGTATCAAAATACTCATCACGTAACATTTCAAAAGTAACCAAATCAGTTTGTAAAACTCGCTCCAAAATCATCTATTACTCTAAATTTGCGTTTTTGTCAATTTCTCAAATTTACATCTGCGCATGCGTCACACGCTTTCCATCCTGGATCTCAAATGTCAAGCTGTAATTCCTTTACTAGCCTGTACCCGCCGCCATCGCTGTTGAGTCTGTCTGTAAATTTGTTAGCTACAAATGTCGCTACCACAGTTGCAAATTCAACTTCCTGGACTCTCCTCGGTCTCAGGACAGCAAAATGCACTTTCTCCATGTTTTCGTTGTTATCCATTAGCTAGCTAACAAAGTCACAGCTTTGATCTTTTCCTTTCAGATCCCAAAGCTATCCTAACAATTTGTAACAGACTTCGTTCAACAGACTGGG
Source organism: Hypomesus transpacificus (assembly GCF_021917145.1). Lineage (NCBI taxonomy): Eukaryota > Metazoa > Chordata > Actinopteri > Osmeriformes > Osmeridae > Hypomesus > Hypomesus transpacificus. Next base: position 313,673 of record NW_025813712.1, on the reverse strand, counting down.
CTAAAACGGAACTAAAATCATATCAACCTTTCTAATCACGTCTTCATAACCCTTTACATACTTCTTTAAACAACCATCACATCTGTGATCTTCCCACACAAATGAAAATAAAAACCATCGATTGCTTCCATGTCAATGGATATCTAGTACGCACATGTTAAATCAAACGTAGATATTAAAGTAACCTCATTCACATAACACAAAACCGAAGCAACATTTCCAGATAAATTCAATACGTAGACCCAAACAAAAAATATTTCTTTAACAACATAAACTGAAATTTCCGTTTGAACACATAAAAACTCTATAAACGTTTCAATAACCTTGGATTGTAATTATTCAAATGAATATCGCTTTCGTTGCCAAAACTGGCCTTTACCAATTATCTGACCCAAGAACCGAAATTTAGCAGCGCAATAGCCTACTAATCCAATATCGAATCAAGCTCATAAGATAGAAACTCGGTCTGTACATGATTTCCAAATCAAAAGTATGCCAACTCACAATATTTTCTTAACTTTGACAAAGAAACAGAAACACACGTGTTTCAAACCAATGCATTTCTATTTTCAACGTCAAATTCTCTTTCAGATGAGTGTTTTTTGTTTTGTTTGTTTTTTTCTCTCTTTTTCTTTTATCACTCATGATGCTGTGGGCCACTGCACGCAGAATGAGCCGTTAGACTCAAGCGCCTCTTTTCAAATGGAGAATTCAGCTAACTTTTTTCTTTTTCACCAAATTCAGGGACTCAAACCCTTTGAAAACACTCAGCTGATTACCTCACTAGTTTACTTTTACTCTCTGGACTTAGAATCACGTTTAGGCCACGTTAATAAATGAGAACTGATGTTATGACCACCAAAGCCAATACAACTTCTCAAACTATCAAGAACCCAAATATTCTAGTCCTTAGGGTCTCCAAGAAACACATAACACGATATCACATGTGAGTTTTTCTCCCTCTATGTGTTGTTTCGTCAAACACACAACCTCTATGTATGTCCGTCGACACACTCTGCAGATTTGTTTTTTACGACTCTCACGTAAAAGATAGGTTCAACAACCTTACCTTATTAATTCGTACGACTTCACACGTACAGGACACTGTTTCTCTGAAAACTGCCCAATTACTAACTTTTAACCGAATTATTGACAATAGCCTATTACCATATTTAGACAATTCAATATCACACAGTGACCAAAAAGAATATCTCACCTGTTCCTTTAAGATCCCGCGTCAGCAACAGCACAACCAGTAAAACTCCCCTAGAATCGGCCCCGCTGTCTCCGTCAAATTTGGAGGTTAAGGCAGCTGTTCCAGCCGGACTGATCAAATCGCCATCAGAGGGAGAAGTCTGTTAAACGCTGAGCAGACGAGGATCCCGGGTTTCGGCACCAAATGCTAAGGAAGAATTCGAGTGGCACTGTGTAGATCTGAATAGTCAAGGGATATGGATTTAATACAATTTATTAGACTATACAATTACATAAACAAAGCTTTGCTAATCAGTCTCAACGAAGGAGGTGCCATCCACACAGGTCGTTCGCAGGAGTGATGGCGAACCATCACACATGCACTGCCTTATATAAACTTAAGATGAAATGGCATTCCATAAGGTCAATCAATCAATGAAGCAAACTCTGTGATTGGCTAACTCAACTTAGTGACAGCTTGAAACAATACCAAGTGTCCAGTGTGTCCCAAAGTTCTTTGATGTCACAGCTCTCTCCAGAGCAGTAGATAATAAAGCCACAGGGGTTGACCAGTCAAATGGTCAACTGTCCTTTGTGTGACCATCTTCAAACAATACTTTTAATTAACACAAACAATGAAACAGGACACAGTCCTTCTAGCCAAAGTTCAGAGCAACTGTCTCATTGACCCCTTACAGTAACCAGAGGACAGAAGGCCATATAAAATGCTTCACCCATCCCCCAGGGCAAGCTGCCCACAGAGCCATCAGCACCTCACATTCCTTTGAACTCAACTTAATTATCTTCCCTTCCTGTCTCTTACCAATGAACATAGAAGATTATAGATTTCATACACATACATCTATGCATATGACCAACATTTCCATTACAATTCGTATCCACTTCCCCGCGTGGACTAGTGCCTCGACATGGTGAGGGGGTCCTCGTGGTTCTCCTCCCTTGATCTACGCAGCGGCAATTGGCACGTGCTGCTCGCCCCAGAAGCATGAGCTAAGACTGCGTTCTCTACTCATCGTTGCCACTGGCAGTTCAATGTGTTGTTTTGGACTCTGCAATGCACCGGCCACGTTTGAACGTCTCATGGACCGTTTACTTTCAGACGTCCCCAGCAAACAGTGTCTGGTCTATCTAGATGACATCCTGGCTCATGGGACCTCTTTTGAAGAGGCACTGGGAACACTGAGGAGGGTGCTGGAGAGAGTGACGGGAGCGGGGCTGAAGCTACACCCAGATAAATGTTACTTCATGCAGCGAGAGGTAACCTTCCTGGGGCACCGCATAGGGGGGAGGGGCATCAGCACCATGTCCGAGAAGGTGGAAGCTGTTAGAGACTGGCCGGTCCCAACAGCAAAGCAGCAGGTCAAGAGCTTCCTCGGGCTGGCCTCCTATTACCGCAGGTTTGTGAGGGGGGTTCTCCAGCATTGCTTCCCCCCTCACAAGCCTACTGGGCAAAGACAGGGAGTTTATTTGGACTGAGGAGTGCCAGCATGCTTTACTGCGTGGGCTGATCAGCAGGTTTGGGGTGCCTGAGTTAATTCACAGTGACCAGGGAAGGAACTTTGAATCAAAAGGTAGGTAAAGCAGCAAAACCAGAGCCATTAAGCATCATTATTAAGATTGTTCAGATTGCAAGACTATTGGTATTAGTTAAGGCGTAGACAGTGGCCCACAACTGTCTGTGTAATAAAAACCCAGCACTTCACCAGTTGACTTCCGACTCCTCCATTAGCATCCCGGCTAGGGGTGTTACAATATTAAGAAAGTGTACTATCTGTGAATAAATAAAAAGTATACTACTATAATGCTTTTACCAATTTTAACGTTAAAGGAGACATGACATGAAAACTTCATTTTATGAGGTTATTTAACATTAATACGAGTTCCCCTAGCCTGCCTTTGGTCCCCCAGTGGCTACAATTTTCGATAAGTGTAAACCAAGCCCTGCGTGTTCTTCTCCGCCTTTGACAAAATGAAGGCTCAATTGCTCTGTTTGAAAATCTCCTCCTAGTGACGTAGATAGGAGGAAGGTTACCTCCCCTCTCTCTGCTTTGCCTGCCCAGATCATCTGGCCCGCCCATGATAAACTGAGCTACCACCGTGCAAGGGAGAGTGCGATATCGGTTTTTCCTGGAGAGACATCATGGCGAGCAAACAAACGAAGCATAACAGTTGCTTAGTGCTTGGATGTACAAATCAAAACAAAAGTATTTTTTTAGTTCCTTCATCCAAGCTTCTGCACAACCAGTATCTTAATTTGATTTTCGCTGGAATTGCGCTGACATAACTTCACAAAGTTTTGTATGTCTGCGCCAAACATTTCAGCCTCTACCGTTTCCTCAACTTGAGCCAATACAAAACTGGCCTTGCTGAAATAAAATTCTGGATCATTACTAACTCTCCTTGGTCAAGCTACAAACCTTGGACAAGTAAGTTAACTAACGCTATATCATTTTGTTGCTTTACTGTATAATGTTACCAAGCTTGCTAACCTTAGAATGTGGCTGTAACATTAGCTCTGCAGCTAACAGCTGAGTTACTTTTGCTACTGTAAAGATAGATGGCATCAAGTATGTGTGTGAATACAAACGCTGTAACGCCAGTGTTGTACACTTCTTTGTTATTTGGATAATCGTTATGCTGTTGGTGTTATGGCACGGGCGATATCCGCCTTTCTCTTCATTGAAATTATTTATGAGTGTGCACCTCTGCAAACCAGGGTGATCAGATGAGAATGGCTAAATTCGAGGCATCTTACAGCAACGGGGGCTACGAGCCATTGCGATACATCCGTTGTAAACATTAGCGCATGTTGCCGCCCCTCTCCTCCTCATTAGCATTTAAAGCTACAGACACCAAAACAGCACGTTCTGAGGAAAGCTCATTGTGGGACTACTCGTAGTGGCTATGATTCTGCACCATGGCTGAATTTCAGGAAAGAGACTTCAGATACAGTATTAGGGGACCACTAAGGCCTATATAAAAGCATCCAAAAACAGCATTTCATGTCTCCTTTAATACTTGAACACGCTTTAAAAACATGGTACTACATTACACTTTTAGTACATATATTATAAAAATATATAATTTAAGTAAAACTTATATGTAATTTCTGAAGTGTACAACTGGAACTTTGTTCTTAAACATGTTATTGTATATTTTAAAATGCATGCAAAAAATAATCTTTGTAACAATGCACTTAAAGCTTACTTAAAAAAAATAACAATCAAATATGCTGAAATGTTAGAATATTTTAAGTTACTTTTGAAGTCCCTTCATCAATGTAGCCTTCAGTGTTCTGGTATACATTTGCTGTACTGTAGTGTGCAAGTAAAGACATGGACATAGCCGTATACTTAAAGTGTACTAAGTATACTTGAGGTTGTTCCACTTTAGCACGTAAAAGTACACTTAAAATTGTGCTTTAGTACAATTTAATTACAACCAAAATATACTTAGTACAAAAATAAGTTGTTCCAAAATAGCACACTTCAAATTAACTAATCATTCAATAACGTGAAGTATACGTATGATTAATCAGTCTTCAAGTATGCTAAGAGTTAGTATACTTAGCATTTTCTTTTTACCTGGGTCAGGAGGTTAGTTTTTTATGAATTTAGTATCCCTTTTCTTTGTTTAATCTTTGACTCACTGTGTTGTTTTTCAGAATGATATAGAATGGAGGTGGTCAGCTTCCCAAACAGCCCTGAAGAAGCCGGGGAGACTTTCACCAGCAGCTCTGCAGCAACAAGATCTTAATAAGCATCATTTTTAACATTTATGTCAAATTATTTAATCAGAGATAGAATAAAACATGCAACCTTATGAGCCAAACCTTGATCCAACAACTTATTAGAATGATGAGATAAAAACCCTACTTAACACGTGTAACCTGACCAAGCTATTCCTAATAGCCTAGTTGGGGTTCCAAATATTGTCGGTTCTATTACAGTTCTTTTCAATTGCTAAAGGCCGATTTATACTTCTGCGTCTCCGTTAACGGACAGACGCATGCACGGAGTCGGACGGAGTCGGACGGATTGGTTGAATTTATACTACTCTGACGGAATTCACAGCCAGAACAGTAGATGGCGCTGCACTGCGATGCTAGCTAGGTTATCGAAAAGTCGGAGCAAATTTACAAATGAACTGTTTCATCAAAAAAATAAGCACATTTTCAGCAACTACACTGCACATTTCTCGTCACATTTTAATTCTGATGCTGATTTACATGTACTGTTTAGCTGAAATAAGAGTTGTAAAAATCTACAACAATGGCGGTCAAAGGATTCTGTTCTCTTGTTGGTCATGGCAACCCCGCCCCCACCCCTGACGCAAGCGGTTCTAATACGGACCAATCATAGCCAAGGGGTATCCGTAAAAAGACGCACGGACAGACGGATAATCAGGAAAATCAGGAGGCGCACGCAGAGCTCTGCGAGGGCTATGCGAGGACACGCAGAGGGCGTTTCTTGACGGAGAGGGCGTTCCCCGTGTGCGTAAAAACGCAGAAGTATAAATCGGCCTTAAAACACTAATCCCCATTCTCTGAATCAAATGTTCAGTGAACTAAACCGATTTGTCAAATCAGACACTCTTTTGGCAAAACTCAAAACACACTCTCATTCACTAAACACATTTTGGACTGTGATGCACTTGTGCTGCAAAATTGTAAACACAGGCGGCAAACAGTAAACACAGGCGGCAAACAGTAAACCCAACTACAACACAGTTGTCAAGTAAAACCCAATGACTCAAAATTGTTCACACTTGTTTCTAATGATGTGATTACCTAAACCAATTGCCCAGAATATAAACCAGTTCAGAGGGGCACATGTGTCTTGGGTGGATGTAAGAATGGTTGGAAACAATCCGAGAGGCAGAGGAAGAGTAAGAGGAGGAGGACGAGGAAGACCAAGAGTAGTCCTTTCAGATGATATTCGAGCAACAGTCATAGACCATGTTCTTGTTCATGGTATGACAATGAGGGAAGCAGGCAGGAACATCATTGGCCAACGTGCCATCGTGGGAGTCCCTGGCCAGCGTGGTGGCAATGTCACCCTTTGTGCAGCCATAAGTAACCATGGGGTTCTCCACCATCATGCAACCCTGGGGCCATACAACACTGAACATCTTTTAACATTTCTGGGTGGTCTTTGGGATGTTCTGCTTACAGTCTTTTTCAAATGCTGACACACATTTTTTTTACTTGTGCTCTTCTTTTCAAAACTTAACTCACAAATCCAACAATTGCACACACAAAATGCAAAATGCCTTGCTTCTCTTGCAAAATGAAGCACTGCAATCAAAATATCACAAACACGTCTCAAAAGCAAACATTTGTCACATGTAGCAAACACTTTTGCCATTATATTACATTTTTGGATATATCATATACACAGTTATTCAAAACCTAAAGCTCTTCTTTCATGAGCTCCTTTGTACATTTATGTACAAGATTGAAAGCAGAGATGATGAAAAATTTAGGGTAAACACAAAAACAAGATTAAAACCAAACATATTTTTATACTATAAGCATGTGTGGTTGTGAATACAGTATTACACAGTACAAAACAAAGAGTGTAGTAGGACAGAAACCAAACCTACCGTAATTTTGAAAAAGGTGATTACGAAATGGTGTCTGTGTGTGTCATGAACTGTAGCATACAATAATATATTGTAACGCCAGAGCCTTCTGCAGTTAATTGGCTGCCACGCTCGGCATCCCCAGAGTATTAGGACAATCGGCTACACCTGTGTCTTGTTTAGTTTTAGTATTTAAGTGTCTGATTTTGGTTTGTCCAGTGCGAAGTCTTGATCTTGTTTTACAGTTCAGTCCGAGCCTTGATGAGTAATCTTCTACTGTTGCTGACCTTAGTTTTCTACCCCGTTTTTGAATCTCCTGTGTTGCCCTGTCTGCCGTGTACCGAACCTTGCCTGTCTGACCATTCTATTAAATCTGCGCTCTGCGCTTGGATCCAACCCTGTCTGGTATATCATTAGTATATCAGTATATATACTATTTTCTACAATATTGTTATAAAGACTTCTTACAGTCACTGTACTGTTGCACGGTATGTTATGTTACAGTTATCCACCAGACTGTGACCAATCATGCAGTGCACTGCAGTCAATGGATGCATGGGTGCTACGTAAAATACGTTTGTTTGTAGTATACCGTGTGTTGTGCTGAAACAGCTGTTATGTGTACATTAGAACATGTGTATATTACAATATATTGTTACATACCTGTTATCCTTTCTACAGTAAAGGTTCAAATTATACCCACCACTGTAAATCAACTCAAATTAAGTTATTTATAGGCCTATTCTAAAGCCATGATTGGTTGGTGTTGAGTAAAGCAATGAGTGTTTGCACATGTGACGAGTAAGTGATGATGAAATAGTGAAACATTTTGTGAAAAGTAAGGAATTTGTGTGTAAGCATTTGAAAAAAACTGTAAGCGTGAGCTCCAGGATCATCAGCAGGCAGTGCATCCTGTGTATGTGGTGGTTTGGGACAGTGTCAGCTTTCAACGCAGTGTCCGTGTACGTGAATGGTTCAATATCAACCAGCAATTCTTAAATGTTTTCCTTTCACCTTACAGCCCTTTTCTAAACCCAATCGAGGATTTTTTCTCTGCTTGGCAGTGGAAGGTCTATGACCAAAACCCATATACCAAGTCTTCTCAAGGCTATGGAATTAACCTGTGGTGACATCGGAGTGGAATATTGTCAAGGCTGGATCCGGCACACCAGAGGCTTTTTCATCCATTGCATGGCAAGGGACAACATTGCCTGTGAGGTGGATGAAATCCCCTGGCCAGACCCAGCAAGAAAACGCGACGCTTAGGCTGAATGAATTGTGTAAAACAGACTTTACACAAACATTTGAATTGAATTTGAATTTATTATGCTTTTCATTCAGAATTTTCTTTGTCAGTATTTAGTGATGGTTACTGTAATATTTTCTTTATTGCGAATGGAATTTACGTAATATGTATACAGTAATAACAACATTTTCTTTAACTACATGCCCTGGATGCTGTGTTCTCAATTTTTTGTGTTGTGTCTAATGATTGCTCCATAGTGTTTACACATTGATGGGTTGTGTTTATGATCTGAAATCATAGTTTGATTTTGAGCACAGGTTAAATGGTTTAGGGGCGAGTGTTTGATTTTACCAGAAGAGTCAGAGGTTTTGGAAATTGAGTTTGAATATTTGGTTTTGTGTTTACAGTTCTGAGAAAATGGTTGACTGTTTCAAGAAACGTGTTATAGCAATCGAGGAAAAACTAAGATCTTTTTGAACTACGTGCCGACCACTGTAACAAAACACATCAACACAACACAGGTATAAGTATTATACATTGTAATTGACTTTTTCCAGTCGAAATGAATAGACAGCACACCCCTCTCCTGGTATAATGTGTCATTACAGTAGCCTATACCACTATGACAGGAGCAAAAGTTATTGTGAAACAAGTCTAGCTAGTGAGTACTGTTGAAGCTCCCTGTCTCACGATTGTAACTTCTACAGTACGAACTGGGGAGGTGAGCAGAGCTCTATTGAAGTAACATGGCATCCAAGATGCGAAGGGCGACTCCAATCATTCTCTCCCATGCTCCTCCCATATGTGACACATGGGAGTCGAAGAACAGGTTTAGCAAGGCAGTGAGAGAGGCTAAACAACTGTACTCGAAGAGACTAGAACATAAATTCTCCTCTAATGACTCTGCTTCTGTCTGGAGAGGGTAAATTATGCTCAGCATAATTTACATCTATGCTGAGCTTAAATAAGTGAAACTTCCTAAATATACAGATAGCAATAAATAATCGACTATAATAACCCTAATACTAAACTTCCTAAATTACAGATAACAATAAATAGTACACTACACTAACCCTAAATGCACATAAAACCTATTTCAACCCTATAACCTATTCTAACCCAAGTGGAGTACAGTACAATAGTGCAAAATTGCAGATCAGTGACTATGTCAATGACCATACAGGAGCCTGGTGGCGAGGTACAGTGAGGTACAGTAGTGCAATGTTACTGAAAGTGCAACCAGTAGCTGAAAGTGACTAGTGTGCAGTAAATCAATGTCCATATCAGTGTCTATTCAGAAGCCTGATGGCCCTTGGGTAGAAACTGTTGTCCAGTCTGCGTGTGCGCGACCGGATGCTGCGGTAACGCCTGCCAGAAGGCAACGGGGTAAAGAGACTGAAGGATGGGTGGGAACAGTCTCTTAAAATCCTGCTGGCTTTCCTTAGGCAACGTGTGTGGTAGGTGTCCTGTAGGGCTGGGAGTGTACAAGCTTCTGCTTGCGGAATGACTGCTCCGTGACACGCATAATACAACTTGAGAAGTCTGCTTTATTCGTGGCGTGTCTGTAGTATCTAACGTCTTGCTCTTGTTATATCCTACCGCCCTGCTCCCCGGCCCCCTTGCGGTAGCCTCATCTCCATGCCCATAACCTTACGCCATTGACTAGACCCAGTCACATGACATCTTCCTCCTTTTGAACTGTAGGCTAATTAACAGCATAGAGCTAACAGGGTACAGCATCTCTTCTTAAGAAAATGAACAGTTTAAAATGGAAATAAATTCTAACAGTACATGACTGTAACTCAAGCTCTCAGCTGTTGAGTTGAAAGTTATGACTCCTAAGACACCTTTTTTAAGCCCTATCATTAGCTTCTGTAAATGCTTATGACTAAACAATATCCACATAAAAAGTGTTTTAAACCATGAACATCCACATCTCCTTAAACTGTTAACAATAACATCTGTGTCTTCTTTTAGTTTCCCCACATTTCACTTCCCCTCCCGTTTTTTTTCCCATCCTTATTCGTATTTGAGAATACGGGGTAACCTGGGGTAATGAGGTAGACTACCCATGCACCTCCATAGCTGCTGGAGATTATTCTGCTCCAAGAGGCAAGCTATGTGTTAATCACAAAGTCTTTCAGTCTCTCTGGTGGGCGGAGAATCCTCCCCCGTGAAGATACACGAGCCTGAGCAGGGGGCTGTGCCACGGGCCCCAGTGGAACAATCTGTCGAACAGGTGAAGGTGGGGAATGTTCAGCCACCTGTGTGTCCTCTGTCGTGTCCGGCTCTTGTGTAGGAGGGAACGTCGGGCGCAAGTGTCGCCTGTTCCTTCGCAGTGTCCCATGGTCCGTGTGGATCAGGTAGGACCTCGGAGTTGGGTGTGGCATTTGGACTGTCCCTGTTGTCGTCCAGCCTGACTCACCATCACTGCCACACTGTCACCTGGATTGAGAGGCAGAAGTGATCTGGCGCTGTGGCGTGTGTTGTAGGCACGCCTGTAGCTACTTTTGGCCTTGGAGTCAGCTTGGCGCACTTTTGCAAGGTCGGGCCATTTTGGAGACAGTACCTTTTCGACTGTAGGCACTGTTGTTTTGATCTGGCGGCCCATCATCAGCTGGGCAGGACTGCAACCCGTGGCATGCAGGGGAGTAGCTCTGGAGCTCATGAGAGCCAGGAACGGGTCAGCCTGCCGGAGGATCCTTTTCGCCATTTGCACTGCCCTCTCAGCCCCCCCATTGGACTGAGGGTAGTGGGGGCTGGAGGTAATGTGTTGAAAGTCATAAGTCTCAGAAAAGCGTTTAAACTCTTTACTTGAAAACTGTCCTCCATTGTCTGTGCGTAGCTCGTCTGGACACCCCCACCTGGCAAACATGTTTTTCAGCCGTGCACAGGTGGTCTCACTCGTCATGTCAGGCAGATGGGCTAGATAGTTCTGCTTTGCATACTCACAGATGTCCGCTCCAATCTTTTGCCAGGGCCTTTGTGGTAGCGGTGTGGTTATCATAGGCTCTTTCCTCTGTGTTGGTCTGACCTCCATGCATTCTGGGCATGATGTCACTAGGTCCTGAATCTCGCTCTCCAGACCAGGCCACCACACGCTCATGTGCGCCCTCTCGCGACATTTAGTGATGCCCTGGTGCCCATCGTGCAGACGTTGCAATATGTCACTTCTCATGCTGTGCGGGATGACGATACGGTCGCCATAGAGCACAAGACCTTCTGACACAGACAGTCCATTCCTCCACTGGTGGTATGCTCTTGCGTGAGCTGGAATGTTATTCACGTGTTTTGGCCAACCTTCGATCACCTGTCTGCTCACCACTCGCAGTTCTCTGTCCATGCTCGTCTCCTGCTTGATCCTGTCCAGCTTCAGCTGAGATACGGGCCATGCTGCATGAGCTGCGGCTTCAAATGCTGAGACATCACATATTAGTTCACACACTTCACTGTGTATGAAGGGTAGTGGCTGTCTAGATAGCGTGTCAGTTACTGTCAGTGTTTTCCCCGGAACATACTCTGCCGTGGGGTTATACCTCATCAGGCGCATAAGTAGGCGTTGGCACCTCAGGGGAACTGCATCTAAGTATTTATTGTTGATCAGAGGAACCAACGGTTTGTGATCTGTGTGCACTGTGAACTCATTTAGGCCATACAGGTAAGTGGAAAATCTTTCACAGGCCCAGACCACAGCTAGAGTCTCTTTTTCTATCTGCACGTAGCGCTTTTCTGTATCAGTCAGTGCCCTAGAACAGAATGCTACTGGTTTCAGTCCCTCAGGGTGTTGTTGCAGTAGCACACTACCCAGCCCATAGCTACTTGCGTCCAAACTCACGATTGTAGGCTTGTGTACATCATAGAAGGCGAGAGTTGGTGCGGTGGTGACGAGTTGCTTTACTCTCTTAAAGGCGTCTGCTTGTGCAGCATCCCAGATCCAGGTTATGTCATCTTTTAGCAGGTCATTTAGGGGTTGTAGTGCATCTGTCAGGTTGGGCAGGTATCTCCCTAGATAATGGACCATGCCCAGGAACCTTCTCAGACCTGGCACATCCTCTGGCGGTTGTAGCTCTGTGATGGCACCGACTTTTACGGGGTCAGGCCGGATGCCGGCTCCGTCGATGAGATGACCTAGGTAGTTTAACTGCCTCTGACGTACGTGACACTTTTTGTAGTTTAGCTTTAAGCCTGCGTTGTCCAGGGTCCGGAGTACATTTTGGAGCCTTTCCTCATGCTCCTTCTCATCCTGTCCATGAACAAGAATGTCATCCATGTAAATTTCGACTCCTTCCAGGCCTCTGAGCAAGGTTGACATTTCTCTCTGGAATATCTCCGGTGCGCTGGAGATTCCAAAAGGGAGTCGCTTAAAGAAGTACCTCCCCATGGGTGTGATGAATGTGGTCAATTTGGCTGTATCGTGCTCCAGCGGGATCTGCCAAAACCCGCTTTCAGCGTCAAGCAGGGAGAACACACACGATTCTGCCAACCGAGGCAGTATGTCGTCCACTGTAGGTAGGACGAACCTCTCCCTCTTAACAGCTTTGTTGAGCCGTTTGAGGTCAACACAGATTCTCACATCCCCAGTCTTCTTTGGGACAGGAACCATTGGAGCGCGACCAGGTGAGGTCGTTGCTGAAGTTCACCCCGAGGAACTTGAAGCAGCTGACCACTTCAGATCCATTGATGAGTAGGGGTGCATGCTCCTCCTCCTGCCGCCTCCTATAGTCCACAATCATCTCCTTGGTCTTGCTGATGTTTAGAGAGAGGTTATTGTCCTGACACCATGATGTCAGGGTGTCAACCTCCTCTCTGTAGGCCGACTCGTCACTGTCAGAGATGAGGCCCACAATGGTTGTGTTGTCAGCAAACTTAACAAGGAGGTTGGAGCTGTGCGTTGCCGCACAGTCGTGAGTGAACAAGGAGAACAGGAAGGGCTGAGCACACAGCCCTGGGGGCTACCTGTGTTGGTGATCAGTACAGATGAGGTGCGGTCACCGATTCTCACCACCTGTGGCCTCCCCGTCAGGAAGTGGAAGATCCACTTGCAGAGGGAGGTGCTTAGTCCCAGGTCCACAAGCTTGGAGACAAGTCTGGAGGGGATGATTGTGTTGAATGCTGAGCTGTAGTCAATGAACAGCATCCTCACATACGTATTCCCCTTGTCCAGGTGGGAGAGAGCGGTGTGTATAGTCAGAGCGATGGCATCGTCTGTAGACCTGTTGGACCGGTTTGCAAACTGCATAGAGTCCAGGGTGGGGGGCAGCAAGGAGCAGATTAATGATTTGACTTGCTGCTCGAAGCTCTTCGTGATGACAGAGGTCAGTGCTATCGGGCGATAGTCATTCAAACATGTGACCTTGGTGTTCTTGGGCACAGGGATAATGGTGGTCCTCTTGAAGCAGGTGGGGAGTACAGACAGGTTAAGGGAGAGGTTGAAGATGTCACTGAAGACCCCTGCCAGCTGGTCAGCGCAGCCCCTGAGGGCCCTACCTGAAATGCCGTCTGGGCCAGGTGCCTTGCGAGGGTTGATCTTCTTAAAGCACAGACTCACCTCGGCTACAGTTAGTGTAGGCACACCACTGGCTAGGCCCTCAGGTAGCTCCACTGCAGGGGGGTCACTGTCCCTCTCAAGGCGAGCGTGGAAGGAATTCAGCTCGTCTGGCAGTAGGACAGAGGACTGGGTCTCATTGTAGCCTCTCCCTTTGTAGTCAGTAATGGCTTTAAGTCCACTCCACATGCGCCTCGGGTTAGAGCCATGGTAGCTGGACTCCACCTTGGTCCTGTAAGCCCTATTCGCTGCTTTGATGGCCTTCAGAAGGTACATACCTGGCCTTCCTGTACTCATCAGGGTCCCAAGAGTTAAAGGCGACAGTGCTGCCTCTCAGCTTGGCCCGGACCGTGGCATCAACCCAGGGCTTCTGATTTGGGAAAGACCGGACAACCTTCTTGGGGACAACGTCATCAATGCAGTGTTGGATGTAGCTGGAAACAGTGTCTGTGTAATCATTTATGTCCCAATCGGCTGCCTCCTTGAACATCAGCCAGTCAGTGGTGTCAAAGCAGTCCTGGAGGGTCGCCACACTCCTCACTCCATAGGTGAACTGACCTCTTAACCGGTCTGACCTGTTTAAGCTTTTGTTCATATGCAGGGAGAAGAAGAAGGAAGGTGTGATCAGCCTTCCCAAAAGCAGGGCGGGGGAGGGGTTTGTAACTGCCCTTGAATGCTGTATAACAATGGTCAAGGATCTGGTCTCCACGTGTGAAGAAGTCAATGTGCTGAAAGTGCTTGGGCAGGACTTTCTTCATGTTGGCTCTGTTAAAATCACCAACAACAATGAAGGCTGCCTCTGGGTGCACGTTTTCCAGACCATTGATTATCCCATACAGTTCATCCAGAGCAGCGGCCTTGTCTGCCTGGGGGGGGATGTAGACTGCACTCAAGATGACCGCAGTGAATTCCCGAGGCAGATAGAAGGGTCTGATTTTTACAATTAGCAGCTCAAGGACCGGAGAGCAGTGAGATGGTAGTACCGCTACATCCGTAGCCCAGAGAGAGTTAACATAACACAGACACCACCGCCCCTGCACTTCCCTGAATCAGCTGTTCTGTCCTGGCGGTATATGGTGAATCCCAACGGTGTAACCGCTGTGTCGGAGATCTCCGGAGACAGCCAGGTCTCGACGAACGCCAGTACACAGCAGTTCCTGATGTCCCGTTGAAATTTGACACAAGCAAAAAGCTAGGTTTTTGCAGAGCTCTTGTCGGCGCAGCCATATCTAGGTGCACCGGATGTAGCGCCACCTAGAATCCCACATTTTGGGCTAAAAGTTCAAGTTCATGTCCATATTTCACATCAGGAACCAAGTAGAGCCTTCCGACTGGCATTGTGTTACTCTTCTGATCAAGACCTTCCCAATGATGTATTTGGTGTAGTCCTATGACAACATCTTAACTTTCACTGGACTAGACCTTGTGTCGGGCATACATTTCAAAGAGACATGAAAAGGTCAAATGCACGAAATTTGCTTTTGTGTACATAGTTGATAAATTCCTTAATGATCCTTTTTCTTACTTACTATTGTTGTTAAGGATTTAACATGGGGCCAAATACAACTTGCCTGTGATTTTGTATTTAGACCAATATTGACACTTCACATAATTTCGGAACCACTTTCAAAGATGATGATGTTAAATGATGCTTAAGTGAAGGTTACATATAAAGACAATTAAATGTTGACTTGTCGAGTATTGATAAGTTCTGTATTTTATATATATTTTAAATGTAATTATTGACAAAGATGTTTAAAATAACGAGTAAAAAAAAACGACATTTCCCAGATCGCCGCCAACAAGTTTGAACAATAATAGACACCATATTTGTAGTCCGGTTTGCTCACTTTGGTTGTAGCGCAGATGATATAATTATTAAATATGAAATTACTTTAAAAACTTGTATAAATCACACCACGTGTTTGTTATCCCCAAAATGTGAATTTATAATTTATGAGTTATACAGCCTACCTACCTGCTTATAACCTTTATGATATCAAGGCGAGCATAAGATGTCATTGTTCCGTACTCACACAAGAAGCTTTGTTGGAGTAGCCCGCTATTAGATACAGTGAACCTTCAATGACTAATAGATCCTCATCATGGTAAAAAATTTTTTTTTAGAGTTGATAATAATAAATCTTTACTTTTCATATGTATTCCAAATAACACAAATAAATGAGGTTGATGGTTAGGTGGTGGAGGTGAGGGTGGAGCTGTGGAGAAAAAGAAGCTGAGGGAACCTAAATCAACAGCTCTGTAACATCAACATCTTAATAAATATGTATTATTTATTTATGTAATCAAATTATTACTCAATAATGTATCATTACTTAGTTATTCAATACAATTATTTTTGGTGTATAGATTATTCGAGAATTTGTATTTTTATTATTGGGTCTGTCCCGATCAGGGCCGCGTTCATGCAATGGGCAGAAGGGGCTGCTGCCCCGTGCCCCGGCCACTAGGGGGCCCCGGCACGGGAGATAAAAGCCACGAATGATCAAACTCTAGCACAACAGATGGCGCGAAGGTGAGAAGAAGACGGTGAACTAATCACCGGAACAGCTTGAGTTGTTTACATCCGGCTAGAAAGAAAGCGCTTGAGGGAAAAATCTAACTTACTCGAGCTACAATTGTCGTAGCACGTAAATTATCCGATTTGTTCAACACCAAAATGTCTAAACTAGAGGTGTTCAAGGATTTTATCACTGAGCGATTAACAACAGCAGTTTTGGAAATATCAGCAGTCGTTGAAAAATCGTTTGCCGAGTTCGATGAGGAGATTTTTCGTTCGAAGGAGGAGAGTGCGCGACTGCAACGGTTGTTGGACATTGTTATTCAACCTCAAATCAAGATTCACCAAGCAGGTTCGATATAATAACTACAGTTGATTATAGTCTGCTGTGCTTAAATATTCATTATATCGTATGTGATGTTGCACAGTCAGACCCAGAAAAAGTCGGGATGGAGTCCCGTTTCTTTTGACGTGAATGGACGGTGCAGTACTAGTGCTACAGTTAGGTTTGCCACCTCCAATGTGGTCAAATAAGGGACACCTTGGCTGTGGCCAATGTCGGGGGGAAATATTTAAGCGGGGCTCTGGGGGTTGTCCCCCAGGAGATTTTCGGTGTTAAATACTTCATTTCCTGCATTCTGGTGATTGTTTTCTTAACCAAATTGTGCCTTTTTATGCATCAACTTAAATTCCTCTGCCACTCTAAACATAACATTAATGCAGACGCTCTTATCCAGAGCAACTTAAAGTAAGTACAGGGACATTCCCCCCGAGTAAGTAGAGTGAAGTGCTTTGCCTAAGGACACAACGTCAATTTGCACGGCCTGGAATCGAACCAACGACCTTCTGATTAATAGCCCAACGCCCTAACTGCTCAGCCATCTGACCCATGACTAAACATAA
Organism: Hypomesus transpacificus; assembly: GCF_021917145.1. Classification (NCBI taxonomy): domain Eukaryota; kingdom Metazoa; phylum Chordata; class Actinopteri; order Osmeriformes; family Osmeridae; genus Hypomesus; species Hypomesus transpacificus. Next base: position 296,660 of record NW_025813712.1, on the reverse strand, counting down.
CTAAACTGGCATCTGTGCAATTTGAAGAGTTTTCTTTCACAATCCTATACTGAATCCTATACTGGAAGTCTACTGTTGAACAAAATATGAATCACAGTTAAGTATTTTTTTTGATTGTTTGTGGGGGCTTTAAGGATTAAAACACCAGATCCTGGACATGTGAAATTAGTTTGATCTGTCAAAATGTACTATTTAGTTTGGAAGAAGCAAGAAACCATTGATAAACTCAAAAATAGCAAATGACCTGGTTGACCACCAAAGACCACTATGATGGATATTTAATTTATTTGTGAAATTAAATTAACATTACAATTAGTTGTGAAGATAAATGCATCAAGCTGATCAGAACAACTGTTAAAAGAGCAGGGCTCCTTTAAGAGATCGAGGCAGGAACTTGATTATTAGAATGCCAAGTCATTACAATCATCATCGACGTGCTACACGTGGGACTATCTTATTTTGATTATCAGAATGACAGGCAGTCACTGTTACTCAACGTCATTGTTACCATGTCTCGTGAAACTCTTGGTTTTATGATATTGTTTCTCATGTAGGAGCATGTGAAAACGTAACATAAGCATGAGAGTAGGTTTAGCACGAAAATACGGGACATATTGCGTCCCGTAGTGAGTCAGTACGGGACGGTAAATTGTATTGTTCAATACGGGACGGTCCCGTATTATACGGGACGGGTGGCAACCCTAGCTACAGTATGTAGTTGCTAGTAACCCAGCTGTCCCTAGATAGCTATCATGAACGAATTACTGTTCGTAAGTTCAGTAAATTTAAGCAATAAGCCCCAAGAGGCCGTGGTTTACGCTGATTTTAGAACATGTAAGGGGAGTTGTTAGGCACGACTCGAAGCGGAGTACTGTAGCACTAGTACTAGTACTAGTACTGCTTATTTCTAAAACTGTTACTACAAATATTTTAAATGGATTCATCAATAAAAACAATAAGAAACAAAATAGTTTAATAATAAACCGTCATTCTTCCGCTACTACAAAGTATAGTTCCTACATAAATCGTTGCCACGCAACAGCCAGATGGACATCTTTGCCTTCTTTTTCAATTTGAAATATTCGATGCGCAGTAATATGGAATGTTAAAGAATGTTATGAGGACAACCTGTGAGGTTATGCTGGATTTTACAACGGCATGGAACGCAATATAGCCAATCATAATCAAGGATGGGAACAACCAGTTTTAGAATGCATTGTTGACGCTTGGAACTCCGTTGTGATTACATTGAGAGCAGAACGTTTTTGTCTTCCCTGTTAGACCTTTTTTTGAAACGTAAACAATAACAGACCAGTTTAGAACGCTAGGCCCTGAACTACATCCGGTTAGCGCATCTCATACATTAGTTGCTAGCTACTTTACCATCGCGTTAACATGACTAGCGCATATTACCATCAATTAACTGGCTGTGACTAGCAGAGATACATCGAATAGTGTCCCCTAACCGACCCACTGGATCAGAACGTTATTTATTTTAGGATATAATTTATTTTAGGCTGATCTGAAATTGATAGCCTACCTAAAGTAGAGCTAGAGCTAATCTATCCCGATGTCTACCAACAGAGAATGTCTAATAAAGAAAGAACTCCCACTCTCGGGAAACTTCCGGGTTCTGAACTGGTTGCAGTTCCACTCAAGTTCCATATGAGGGCGCTAACGGTCGAGTGCAGAATGAATGGAGGTCTATGGAGCTATACCCCTCAAAATCCACTTTTCTCAGGATATAATTTTTTGTCTAGTAATTTGAATTCTGAAATCGAAAGGGGAGGCAAAAAAAACACACACCACTGTGTGTTAGATTGTTTTTTAAGTCGCCTTTCTGTTCTAAAAAGCCTTTGAAAATGGCATTGACGTCATGCACATCGTACGACCAGAGCTACTGCTTGACGTCAAGCTCTGGTTACTTCCACTTTACTCTCGAGGCATCGACAACACAGCTGACAGGTTAGGCTCTCCCTGTCAATACACATGCTAGAAAGAGTTTTGGCTTGCTAATGTTGTTGCTAATGTTGCTAATGCTCTGACATTCTGGTTCTGCTTTGGATGCCATCAAGCGGGATCTCTGGTCGTAGTCAGTCCTTCACTAACCAATCAACATTCGTTAGCAGAATGCTAGTGTGTTATGGGCAACAACGACTTACCCTGTAAGAAATCAAAAGGACATAAGTACTCGTTCATTCAACTTTTGACCTGTAATCCATGTTGAACATGCAAAAACTATAATTAAATCTGAGATTTATCAACAACAATCAGGCGAAAGAGACAAATGTAGCCGTTTAGCTCCATAGACTCCCATTCATTTTGCACTCGACCGCGATCACTCCCAGTGGAACTCTGGTGGAACTGCAACAAAATTCGGTACAATGGGGCTTAATAGGGAGTGAGCAGGCTCTCCTTAAACAGGCTCTGCTACCACTATTTCAAATAGTAGCTACATTAGCCTACCAAATACTATTTGGTAAAGTGCATTTACTGTCAGCAAAGAGGTTATTGGAGCCTAAAAGTCTGATGCGTACAACAATTTTTTTTAATGGGAGTCAACACCCTTACAAAAAAGAAGTATACTTCAAGTTTATTTTGTAAGTATATTTAGTATAAAAAGTATACTATTATTATGTTACTTAAAGTATACTAGCATTGTACTTATTTATATACTTTTTTTTGTACTAAGTAAGCTGAATTGGCCCGCGTTTTAGGTCATTTAGTACACTTTAAAGTACACTTATAGTGTATTTCAAGGTTTACTTTTGAATACTTCAAAGTAGCCTGTGTAGTGCACTTTCAGTTCATCAAGTATACTTCCTCAAGTACTTCAAAGTATACTTTGGAATACAGTAAAGTAACCTGTGTAGTGCACTCAGTTCATGAAGTATACTTCCTAAAGAGCAAACTTATCAGCAAATTTTAACACTATTTACCGCCTTGCATCATGGGAATTGACTAGCCAATGAGCCACACTATCTTCAATAATTCACGTAGTTATTTCGTTCTTCAGTCAGTTTGACAGTATAACCTTCAAATGCATAATGCAACCCTTCTGTCTGCTTTTTCGTTTTTTTCGATTAACCTCTTTTCCAGGCCCGAAACACTGCCCCCTCCTCCCCCAGTTACTACGCACTAAGTATCAACAAATATATTCTTTAGACTGCTACACATGTTATATATCATTGGAAAGCTACAATTCTTGTGCTTCCATTGAAATAAACCAATTCAAGATCAACTCGCAACAGCAAGTACCATCAACGTCTTTGTCCGGTGACCGTTCCTTCAGCAAAGTCAGAGAAAAAAGTTACTACTTACCTGAGATTACTTCGGAATGTTCCAGGTATGCACACAACCCATCAAAACCTAATCTGCGTATTCCCAAAGGTCCAAAGTATCTAACCATGTCGAGAAGTTGTCCAAACAATGAATAATATCCACACATAGCCACAATCTTGTTGCTTCATTCTTCCTTCGCCAATTATTTTTATTTCAGTGTCTCACGCACTATCGCTCATAAGAGGAAATGTGGGTCGAGTACAAACGCGGGGATAGGCGTAAAATGGCCGCTACACTCTGCCCTTTCGATAGATATCTTGTTTTACCAAATAGGAGATTCCATGCCCCGTTGACAGCCTTCTAAAGCCAACTAGGTCTGTGCGTCCTGCCCCCCCCCTGCCCCCCCCACACTCGTTATAAACCAATATCTCAAACTGCCTTCGACTGGCTCTGATATAAGCTTGTTAGCCTTGTAGCTTAGCGCTAGCTGTAAATGGCGATACCCCATTTGTTATGTTTTGGTGGAGCCTTCAAAATAAAAGTCGATTGCGCAATATGGTTGACAGAATCAGTGTTCTTTGTGCGCCAATCCTGGGAATCAGATAAAGCACTCCAATGTGTTCATGCTTCAGTTTTTGTCTTTCAGTAATACTAATGTGGGATTTAGCTATTATACATGATAGTTTTAAGTACCACCTTTCATTAGAGATACCAATTATACCTTTTTATCCTAATAATTTGACCTTGGTTACAAGGGTCATTTCTGGAGTCTCCAAAAGGCATTTTTAGAAAACGCCTGGATGTACTCTTATAAAAACATGTGACAAATATGAATATATTGTGGTATTATGTTTGACTTTTGATTTGAATTAGGTAAGGCTTCAACCTGTGGTCCAATTCTGTCTTCCAGCTAATACCTACCATCTCTAGGCCTCTTCAGGCCTCTGTTTTCAAAACAGAATCTAGGCGGAAATAGAAACTTTCACTTTCCTTGTGTTCAAGCTTCTATTACTGAACACCAGTAGGACTGACAGGGGTCCTGACAACAGGTGAAATTACATTCATTTACATGCATGTACTCCAAATGGTTCAAGAACAGCTTTCAATTTACTTTGGGCATGCTGTTTAGGCGTTTTTAGGCACACTTAACAGGTTCCCAGAAAAGGTTAATACTCCAATTGATAATTATTAGTATAAGATTATAGGGCTTCAGAATGTTTTGGCAGTAATTAAGGTTACAGCTTCAATACCAAAAAAGATTCAATGTGCAATGCATAATAGATTTTCATAGACATTAATAATTAGAATTAGATGGATCTAAAAAATGTAACCTGTAATGTACTTAAAAATTATTTTGACTGTTTTTGCTGTATAATAATAGAAAACGTACATCCTACTCCAGAAGAAATGTATACCCTTTTCTGTTTCTAAGCATACTTCTTAAAAGTATATCAAAAGTGAACTATTTTTAAAGCATACTTAAAAGTACATAAAAAGTGAACTATTTCCTAAGTATACACTTCTTACAAAAGTAAACTATTTTCAAAGCATACTTAAAAGTATATCAAAAGTGAACTATTTTCTAAGCATACTTCTTCAAAGCATATTTTAGTATACTTAAAGAATACTTTAATATACTTATTTTTTGTAAGGGCAAACAATGTACATATTAAGATAGACGGCTTAAAAAGACCTAGACCAGCTATGATGCCTGCATACTAAATGCAACGGTCGGGGAGGTGTGCAGCGGGTAGGTTATATCTGCTGGTTACTTGTTGAATAACTGCTGTGAAATTGTAGTAATTAATATATGCACTGATAAATGTTCAATATAATCTGCTGTTTTTACATCACCCACCAGTCATTTCTGAACCCAGTTCATGGTCGAGGGTTAAAAAAAACAGGTGGATATGAGAGTTAGCCATAGCCTAGGACTACCTATGCAGTGTCAGATCCACAACCGATCCCTTGCCTGTTGCGCAAATTCATTTCAGTAACCTAAGCCAGGACACATCGCCACTGATGCTAGGCATAATTGGAAATTCCCTTCCATGACAAGTTATGGCACCCCAAACCACCTTTTTAAAGCACTAACCCAGATAGCAAACTTCATTGAAACTACGCTGAATCAACATTCCACTTTCAAAGCTAATTTCATTGAACCAACATCAGACTATGTTGACTAGGGGTGGAACGGTACACTGAAGTCACGGTTTGGTTCGTACCGCGGTTCAGACATCACGGTTCGGTACGAGTTCGGTACAATGGGGGGAAAAGCAAAACAAAAATAGAGAAGCAGGGCACCAGACTAACTACTGTACATGCAAGTCTTAGCTAAATGTATGATGCGCTTGACGATCAATCCTCCTACACCACGACACGATAGGCTGCTAGCTGAGCAACAGCGCAAACACAGGCAGGGATACAGTGGCAGCAACGGCGGCCCTGGTACCTTACATATACAACAACACGGACGTTGATTGAGCGCGAGTTGTCAGCTGCACCCTCCGTTTCACTAACGACTGATGGTTGGACTTCTCGTGCTACCGAAAGCTACCTCACGGTGACTGCTCATTTTATTGACTGAGTGGGAAATGAAAGCGTCAGTTCTACAGATACGGCCCCTGTATGAGCAGCACACAAGCACTCACCTAGCTGAGAAGCTACAGAAGATCGTGGCAGAGTAGAAACTAGAGGCCTGGAAATTTTGAATTTATTGGGTGTATACAACGTCAGCACACGTTAGCAACAACTCATAGATACCACGCTCTGGATAAAAGCGTCTGCTAGACTAAATGCACGTTCTAGAAAGACAGCAATATCAGCGAGCCCTCAGCATTAGTACCGCAGCTAAAAGTCTAGGAAAGTTTAGGCTATTTTTCGCTATACTTAGGCCGAATCCCAATACTCCCCCTTACCCCTTCCCCTTAATTTACCCCTTCCCCATGGCCCTCGAAAGTAAGGGGTAAGGGCTACATAGCCCTAGGAAATGGGACGCCACTTGGTTACAGGTACGTCATCTAGCACGTATCGATATCTCCAAAGCAAGTAGCGTTATGCACTGATATTAAACGAAATTCGCTGCTAATGGAGTTTCCTTACAACTGTAGACATGCTAGGCAAAGAAATGCGGGACTGTTGTGCAATTCAGAACTGTAACATTAACGTACCAAACTAGCGATTTTTAGAAACGTTTCAATTAGGAAAATGGTTGCAAATATATATGTTCATGACTGTATATAACACAAAACAAGACTGTCATAATTTTTTTATCAATTAAGCCGATAATATAACATTTGTCGGACTCTCTGGATGATTTGGTAGCCATTGTTGCCGGTCGCGCAGTTTTCACATAGCCCTAGGTTTCAAGTAAGCTCCCGATCTTACTTGGTTTTAAGGGGTGTATAGCCCTTAGTCTTAGCCCTTCCCCTAGCTCCAAAAGAGTATTGGGACACCACTAGCTCTCACGGGAAGGGGGAAGGGGGAAGGGGGAAGGGGGAAGGGGGAGTATTGGGATTCGGCCTTACACTATGAACATTCATATTTAGCACTAGCGTTGCATAGGCTACGTCTTTAGTGCTTCTGCTAGCTATCTGTTAAAATGTAAGCCTATTTTTTATGTTCTCAGGTTACATGACTGTAAATATTATTTACTCTTAGCGACACAAGAGGGCGCAAGAGCACACAATAATTAATGTGATGAATGTTCATGTATTGTATTGTGACCTAATGGACTTCCCGTACATGGACATTTTTATGCGTAACGTTTTTTTTAACTTTAAAAGTCAGTTCGCGCTCAACCCAACCGGCAGATGGCCACATTTCATTGTTCTGGAATAAATGTCCTATAATGAGAGAAGTCGTCAGCCTCCTTCATACGCATCGTCAGCAGCACCACTCTGCTGATAAAACTCAACAGCTATCTCTAACTCACTCAGGCACAGCTCGGCTACACAGGTGGCGGCGCCAATCAGTTTCAGAGCTAAGGCGGGGCTACAGATTGTCCCTAAAGAACACGAATATCTTACAGTAGTTCCGCATTACATTAATTAATTTGCACGCAAGTTTTATTAATTTTTATACCGTGTATACTCGGTATAAAAGTATACTATGTAATTTCACGAGCCGAACCGTGACGCCCGTACCGTACGAATACATGTACCGTTCCACCCCTAATGTTGAGACATTATCATTTTGCACCCTTATTTAATATTGAAACAACGATATAAAACCAACGCAATTCTAACGGTATTTCCACCAATATTACAATTGAAACAACGTTGAAAAAACTACCAAAATCAACCCTATTCTGACGGTATTTCCACCAATATTACTAGTTTCAACAACGTTGAAAGATCAACAAGCCATTATGTACAGCAGCAACCCAGTCATCTCGTAGTCCCGTTTTTATAGGAAATGTAAACTTGTTGACAACTTGTTCTTCCCCAATCTCGACGAACAGCCAAACACAGCAACAATTGACAATGTTTTAAAAAAAAATGTTTGCCACTGTAATTACTCACGTATGCTTCTAAACTAGCTGACTTCCATCAAAACAATCGTTCGCGCGTCTGAAACCGGAAGCTTTCAAGGGCCAAACTTGACGAATGAAAATTCTAGAATGTTCATCAAAAAAGGTCTATAAATTATAATATGGGTGGATGAAATCAAGCCTTCTGATTGGTTGGGAGGGAGTTCAGGGGTGTGCATTATTGAGCGATAAAGGACTGTTCGCCTTTTTACATGTACCTTAAAAGGGGAGCGTTCCATATTAGTGCGCACTCAAAATAACTAAAAGGTTGCCGACGAAAAAGACTGTCTACAAGTACTGGTGTTCAGTAGTTAATTGGTTAGCAAGCTAGACTAGCAACATTTGGTTAATTTTTGAGAAATAATTTTGCACTGTCCCTTGCTATCAGTGCCAACTAGCTGGTCTAGCTACTGAAACGTTGGACGGAAGCTCAGGTCTAGCCATTAGTTGCTAACCAGATATCCACTTATTTAATTTTAGCTTCGTAGCCACACAATTACATGACCTGGTCTTGGCTTCTTAAAACGACGTTTTCCACGGATGCACAGTTAATGGAGATATCCAAATCAACATAAGCTAACCTTAACAACAGCCTAATGTTAGTCTGAGTCCCAAGTCACTCGTAACTAGTTTACAGGCCATCTAAGCCAGCTAGCTAGCTAGCATATACCCAGTGCCTGCGAAACATTTATGTAGGGCTGCAACTAACGATTATTTTAGTAAAAGATTAATCTGTCAATTCTTTTTTCGATTAATCGATGAATCGGATAAAAAAACAAAAAAAGCATACATTTCCAACCCTTTATTCAAAAACGGAACTGACACTGCAAATTCTCAGTGCAAAACATCTTAAGAATGTGCACAAACAGGCACACAATTTTGAAAAAGTTATTAATATTAGCGTGGATTTAATGCTTTTTTCAGAGATGAGCAATTTATTAGAGTTTTGTTTTAAACATTTTTGAAAATTGAAAGGTTGTGGAAGTAGGCCAGACTTTATTAACATAATCTGGTGTATATGTATGATTTTTGACACAATTTTGAAAAAAGTTAAAGGTCACATGACATGCTGTTTTTGGATGCTTTTATATAGGAATTAGTGGTCCCCTAATACTGTATCTGAAGTCTCTTTCCCGAAATTCAGCCTTGGTGCAGAATTATAGCCACCACGAGTAGTCCCACAATGAGCTTTCCTCAGAACGTGCCGTTTCTGTGTCTGTAGCTTTAAATGCTAAATGAGGAGCATGCGGCACCATGCGCTAATGTTTACAGTGGATGTATCGCAATGGCTCGTAGACCCGTTGCTGTAAGATGCCTCGAATTTGCCCATTCTCATCTGATAACCCTGATTTGCAGAGCTGCACACTCAGTCATTTCAATGTGGGGAAAGGCGGATATCGCGTGCCCCATAACACCAACAGCAGAAAGTTATCCACATAACAACGAAGCGTACAACACTGCGTTACAGAAAGTGTTTTCACACACATACTTTATGCTATCTACCTTTACATTAGCGACAGTACCTCAGCTGATGGCTGCAGAGCTAATGTTACAGCCAGATTCTAAGGGTAGCAAGCTAGGTAACCATATCGCAAGCAACAAAATAATATAGCATTAGTTGACTTACTTGTCCGTGGTTTGTAGCTGGACCAAGGAGTAGGCTACTGATCCAGAATTTAATTTCAGCCGGTCAGCAAGGCCAACTTTGTATTGGCTCAAGTTAAGGAAACAGTGGTGGCTGAAATGTTTGGCGCAGACATGCAAAACTTTGAGAGGTTGTGTCGGCACATTTCCAGCGAAAATATGTGCAGAGGCTCCTTGTGACGTCAAAAGGAGCAGATGTTCAAACAGGGCGTTTGAGCCTTCATTTTCTCCAAGGCGGAGAACAACACCCAGGGCTTAGTTTACACCTATTGAAAATTCTAGCCACTGGGGGACCAAATGCAGGCTAGGGGAACTCATATTCATGTTAAATAACTTCCTAAATTGAGTTTTCATGTCATGTGACCTTTAAGATTTGCGAGGATTAAGCTATTTTCAAAGATGAGTGATTTTGTATCATTTTATTTGAAACTTAATTGAAAAAGTAAAGGCTGTGGAAGTATACCAGACATTGTTAAGATACTCTGGTGTCTGTCTGAGGTTTTATATTCATAAAAATATTATAAAAGTCTAAATTTTTCAAAATGGTATGGGTAGTTTTCACCCCCTAGCGCGACGCTGCAAAGTAACGTCTTACGAATGTGAGATGAATGTCCAATATGAAACTAACTTCACCCTGGTCAATTAACACACCTTTTCGACGTATTTAGTGTGAAATGCTCCCACACCTTGGATGACTTGGGTCGTACTGATTTCTCCGCCATGTGTTTCAGAACAACGTTACTCAACAACGTCTCTCCGATGGTCTTTCCTCCGCTTTGCTCCGCGCTCAACTAAACTTTTTTTTAAATACTCAAGTCGCGGAGATGTTTGTGGAGTAGTGTAATAATCGTGTGACACAATGAAATTCGTTGCCAATGCTTTTAATAATCGATTTTAATCGATTCGTTGTTGCAGCCCTACATTTATGGTTGATTTTAGAATGTTTAGGCCTGATAGTTAAATTAAATATTATTTTATTGAAAGTGTCCCATTGTCGTTGTTAGTTTAAAGGCAACTTATGAAATGAGCATTGAGAATGAATGAAATGGTACAAGATCTTGCTAGGCTAACAAACGTTAAGTTCACAATGTTGTTTGTCCGTTGCATAGCAACAACCACACGTACGGGACTATTTTCTCTCGGCTACTGAAATACGATACACAACGTTTGTTGGCTATCACTATTTTGTGCTGAAAGGCAGCTTACTGTTCATTTACTATTTATAATTTCGCTGGTAACCGTATTATAAAAGCAATGCGCATCGGGCCTAACAACACCCTGGAACCCGTACATTATTGACAATAATGTACTGCCTCTCGTACCTTATTGCTTAACTAGAACGCAGTGTTGGGAAGGATACTTTCAAAAGGTATTTCGTTACAGCATACAGAATACATGCCCAAAAATGTATTTTGTAACGTGTTAAGGCCTTTGCACACTGAGTCCGAAATTAGTGTCTGAAATGCTTGCACGTAAAAAAATAAATCGCGCTTACACACTGCCTCCAAAACTTTCGTCCGTCAAAAAAAAATTCTAATTGGGTTCGATTTTCTGCGTTTTTCGCTAGCGATGGCCAATCGGAGTGTTCTTGTGTCTTGTAACGTAGCAACCATGGTAAACATTTCTAGCTTTCAGTTTCAAGATGGAGGAGAAACTAATTGCCTGCGTGTCTGTTTATCCAGTCCTGTACGATACGTCTCTGTATTTGTACAGAGACATTAATAAAAAGAATGAGGCCTGGCGCAGGGTTGCCGACGTTGGTGGCACCAGGAGGTGTTTTTTTTTCTTTCAAATTCAGTCTTGTCACATTCCGTAACTTTGTTCTCTAGCTAGCAAGCCCGGCTGGGACTCCCTAGTCGTATCGACAGATTAGTACAGACTTCGAGTAATATAATAAAATAAAAAAATACACGTGTCAACGTGTATGTCTATTAAACATTTTTGTATAGGCTACAAGTTGTATTTTGATTGATATTGCGAGTATGTAAACCCAAGTCTGCACACTTTCCCATGACATTATACGAACTACAACAGTGACTTTAGAAAACTACAATTCTGCATGAATCTGTCTGACACCCCCCGAGCGTGGTGCACTGTGGAAAGGCGAGTGATGGCAAGCGATTTGCGTCGCTGCAGTGTGAACGCACCGTTAGTTGTTACGAGGGTTCTCAAGGAGAAAAATAACGAACCATCGCTAACGAACCATCGTTATTTCTTAAGTGCGTTTCCCGAACATGCTGGTTTGGAGAACCCTCGTACGTGTCTCTAGCGTCACTGTGTCCAATCCCGACCGCTATAAACTACTATTGTCCAAACCCCGTTCGGGTTTGGACACCCAGTTTCCGGTCTTGTTGCCACAATTTTCTTTTGTGATCGCTAGCAAAGTGTAAGTAGTATTATTTTAGGCATACCAAATGTGATGTTGAGATACGCTGTCTGCGTAGTGACGTAAGCACCCACTAGTGGACAAGGCTAGTACAGTTCCGCCTGATGTATGAAGCAGATGCATGCAAGTGATGTCCGTCAGTAAAGCATCCAAATCAATCTAACTGTCTCGTTATTGAACAAACAACAATCGACACACAGAAACATTAGTGGCGACGAGGATTCAAATGGATATTCACGTGAAGACTATTTAAAAAGGAAAGGAGAAAAACCGATGCCGAACAGTCAACTTGCAACATGAGTTTGAAAGCTAAAGGCTAGCCAACCAGTCCAGCGTACAGTGGATGTTAAGAAACTAGCAACGTAAAAATTATGAACTCTGCCATAAGCCATCCTGCTATTCTGCCGTTCGATACGGAGATTGATCCAACTTCAGTCGGAACGAGATGGAGTAAGTGGATCCAACGCTTTGAAAACTTTCTAGTTGCAATGAACATTATGAATGATGGAAGGAAAAGGGCGCTTCTTTTGCACTTAGCTGGGGAACGTGTTCATGACATATACGACACGCTTGCCGGTGAAGAAGAAGTGATTTTGAAACAACAAAAACGAAACTGGATGGATACTTCACCCCAAAGAAAAACACTCAATATCTTGTGTACAAGTTTAGAAAAGCCGCACAGGACCAAGGAGAAAATCTGGACACGTATCACACGAGGTTACCCATGCTTTCCAGAGACTGTGAGTTTACCGATGTGAACAGTGAGATAAAAGCCCAGCTCATCCAAAGCTGCACTTCTGGAAGACTCCGCCGGAGGGCACTAAGAGAACCTAAATGACGCTGGAAACTCTGCTGAATTTTGGGAGAACGCTAGAAATATCAGAGCAGCAGGCCGAGGGCATTGAACAAGGTACATCCACTGCTGTCAACGCAATTGAACACAAATATAAACCATAAATGAATGATCAGAGGGGAAACTAAAATGCAAACAAAGACACACAATGCAGAAACTGTGGAGGGAGATATCCTCACAGAGGAGATTGTCCAGCAAAAGGCAAGGACTGCAATGTATGTGGAAAACCAAACAATTTCGCAAAGGTGTGCCGCTCAAACCAAAGAAAATCAGCTCAAGACAGAAAGGTACGTCATGATCATAACAAAGACACCACATATGGACAACAGAAAAGCACAAGACGTGTAAATCGAGTGACTGCATCAGAGTGTGGTACACAAAGGGACTCATCAAGCAGTGATGATCAGTATGCAGGGCTCAAAATTTTTTTTGAAACTTGCCCGAAGACCATTTTTACTGGCCCCCCTTCAAAAGTTCATTGTTACAAAAAAAAACAGGCTCTGTTAACATTGTTTAACCGTCCATTTATTAAACACCATTTGTTTATATCCATCCTGGATGTACAAAGTACAAAATTGAAATCACATTTCTAATGAAAAAAATAATAATTTAATAATCTGAAAAACGATTTACTTTTATATCTTCAAACATGACGTGCTCTCTCCCCTGCTGACAGCCATCTCTGCACTACTCTGTCTGGCTGAAACTGTGCAACCTCTGGCCCCTCAATGCTAACATATTTAAGCTTCCACAGCATTTCTACTGAAAGGCTGCTTCTCCAATCAGTTTTGATTCTCTTCATCGCGCTGAATCCTCGTTCACATGCAGCTGTTGACATAGGGAGCACCAGGACGAGTTCAACTACCATCAGTATATTGGGGAAGGTCTCCTGTCTGTCTGGGTCAGCCATTAAGTCTGTCCAAGCAGTGCTCTGTTGGGCCTGGGGCTGCTGTTTGATTAGAACCTTTGCATTGGGCCACTCCTGGTACCGTGCCTGACGCAGCCCACAACATCCAAGATACCGGCAAAGTGGTCTGTCAAGACCCGGAGATGTTCTACACCATAGCTGGCCAGCTCAGCCTCGTCTCTTGGCCACTCTCTGGGATCCACCAACTTTGCAGCCGCTTGAAGGATCTTGTGTGTCTCTAGGTCCTTGAATCTGGTTGTGAGGCTCTCTATCACGGACTCCAAGAGTTGACTTTTCACTCTAACAAAATAACATCATAAAAAATAATCATGCAGGGACAATAGGCAATTGAGAATGTGATATTGAGGCCTTTATTAAGAGCACCCTTATTTAAATGAATTAAGAAACATTCTCATAATTTCTGTTTTCTTTTGCTACCTGTCAAATCTGTCCCTGCTCTCACTGCTAAACTTCTGGAGCTGAACTGCATGGAACTGGCCCCCTGCCGATTCCTTGAGAAAGCCTTCAAGGCTCTCCCCAGGTACTGTGTGCATGCTTGTAAGCATCAGCACTGCAGTCTCAAAGGCCAGAAGGGCCTTAGGTAGTGTAACACCATCCTCCTGAAACTTCAAACTTAGACTGCAAAGGATAAAACATATCACTCATAATGCTATACTGATTACTCACTAATTACTCACAAACTATAGAAAAAAACTTAGCTACTGACCAGCTCAAAACTTTCAGGATGTCCTGGACAAGGACGATGAAAAGGAGTTGGCTGTAGTCCATTAGAACTTGCACACACTGCTTCGCCCTCCCAATCATGTCTGCGCTAGCAGATCTGGAAAGACAACACAAGTTCAAGTTGTTCAATAATAGATAACTATAAATGCAAACTGTGTAGCTGGTGTAACTTTTTTTTATGGACTTGCCTGGTCTCAATAGTGTTCTCCATGCGAGCAAACACGACAGGATAGTCCTTGAGAAGCGTCGTAAGAGCTCTCTCCACTTGTGGTAGCCACCTCGTTCCTCCCAGGTTTGTCGGCTTCCACACCTTCTTCTGGAGGACTTCACCGAGTGCTTTAAGCTCCCTCCAAGCTTTAGGCGAGTAATGATACTGCTTATACAAGCCTCGGAGGAGCTCAGACACCTGCATGAAAAGGAAAGTTCGTATAGGCAATAAAACATTACTGGGTTGCACATTAATTCTTTTGAAATTAGTTCACGCACAGATACTTACCTTCTTCATCCTATCATCCCTATTTATGGCATCCATGGCTGCAAGTTCCAATCCGTGGCCCAGGCACTGGATGTTTATGAGGTGAGGTACCTCTTCTCGGAGGAGAGTGGAGAGTCCCCCACGTTTCCCAACCATCACTGGAGCTCCATCTGAACCCAGGCCAACCAGCTTCTCCTTCCAGTCTGGGAGGCCAACTTTTTGAAAAACTGTTAACAGTGTCATTATTAAATAAGCTCTATTTTTAAATGCTTCTCGGTGACCAACTGCTGTCTTATGGTGCAGCTCCTCTACAGCCAAGAAAACATTCTTAGGCCTCCCTTCCTTTAGCATCCGAATGTAAACCCCTTCCAGGTCACGGACACTTGCATCAGTGGCGGCATCTGCCAGCACACTAATGAATTTGGCCTTCTTAAGGTCCTCCAAAAAGGTCTCCCAGAGGTCTTGAAAGATGACCATAGCAAACCTATAATTGAAAATGAATCATTCTTCAAAAAGCTAACTTCAGCAGAGTTAAGTCACAGGCTACACCTACACGAACACAGAGAACGTTGACTATAACATAACATCTAGCAAATTAGCTAAATGTTTTTAACCATTATCTGCCCATCCTAAAAAAATAATCAATAGAAGTAGTTATCTACTTACCTGCGACACGCCACATCAGTATGATACTGAGTCCCCAAGTCCACACCATTTTTTTGTTGAAGTTCAATAGCCTGGGGGAAAGAGGCGAACGGCTGGTCTGTCTTCATGATATGATATGCTGTTGTTATCAGTCGAGAAATGATACGGTGGGCATCTAAATTTAAATGTCTGACCAGCATTGTCAGTGGCCCGGAAGATGGGTTGTCAATGACCCTCTTGGCTGACACGCAAACCAGATGCTGTCTGCTGCTAGCATGGCTGGTCAGTGATTGTTTTCTAAAATTGTCGGTGCCGGTGTAAAATGAGCCACTTTTATCTGCCTTTGACGGGAACATACGGCATATGACACAGTGCATCATAGCTTCATCAAAATCAACCCAGGTAAATTCATTTTTCCACTGAGGTATAAAAAGTCGCTTGCGTTTTAGCTCGTAGGTCTCTTTTGATGCCATCTTGATCTTCTGATATTCACCTCAGTGTTTCGCGCCAGTCGTGTGCCGGTTGTTGAAATAATGTATCGAGATTAAAATTTGACAACCACTCGTCACTCGCTACTGTAGCAACTCTCGATTGACCAACGGTGCGCACCACGAGAGTTGCTTATGCATTTAGCAGATAGAAAAACAGATGCAGGATGTTAAGTTTTACAATGCGATTTTCTTTTTCAACTCACTGGCCCGATCGGGGTTTTACTGTCCCGACGTTACTTTTTACTGGCCCCAGGCCATCGGGCCATCGTTATTGTCGAGCCCTGAGTGTGTTTTCAGTTTATGGTGAAGCCTGCCCCAAACACCCCAGAACATCTATACTGCTCAATGACATGCAAGTTGAAGTGTTGATCGACTCTGGAGCAGCAGTTAACATAATCAGTGAAAACATATACAATATGCTCTGGCCACAGCCAGAAATGAAGGTTGCCAATATCAAAATATTTTCATATGGATCCAAACATGCTTTGCCTATTATTGGTGTTTTTGAGTGCTCTGTGAATGCAAAGGACAGAAACACACAGGCAACTTTCTATGTGCTGAAGGGCAGTGGATACTCTCTTTTGAGCTATGACACAGCTAGCAAGCTGTGTCAAGGAGTGTCTCAGACGAGTTGATTGACAGTCATCCTGAACTGTTCACTGGTATGGGCAAGCTCAAAGATTTCCATGTGAAGCTACACATCAATCCTGAGGTACAGCCAACCTGTCAACCACACAGAAGGGTTCTTTTCACGTCCGACAGAAGGTCGAAGAAGAACTACGAAAGCTGAAAGAAGACGACATAATTGAACGAGTGACCGGGCCAACACCCTGGGTTTCTCCAATTGTTACCCCGCCGAAGCCTAAGGACCCCGATCAAGCACGGATCTGTGTTGACATGCGTCAAGCAAATGTGGCAATACAACGTGAACGTCACCTCGTGCCCACAATGGACGACGTGATCCATGAGCTAAACGGGGCGCGGGTATTTTCAAAATTAGATCTCAACAAAGGTTACCATCAGCTAGAGCTGCATCCGGAAAGCCGATACTTTACAACTCACCTGGGCCTGAAACGGTATAAAAGACTGAGTTTCGGCATATCATCAGCTGCTGAGGTCTTCCAGAACACCATTTGCCAGGTATTGCACGGCATCCCTGGTGACAAGAATTTAAGCGATGACATCATTGTGTACGGCTCATCACAAAAAGCCCATGACGATGCCTTGCGAGCAGTCTTTTCCAGACTCAAAGAATGTGGCCTCATATTGAATCGCAACAAGTGCGAGCTTAACAAGCAACGACTGGAATTCTCTGGCTTTATCTTTTCTGCTGATGGCATCTCAGCTGATCCTCGCAAAGTGGCAGCCAGACATAAAGCATCAGATCCCAAAGACCCCGCCGAAATCAGAAGCCTTCTCGGTATGGCAAACTATTGCTCCAGATTTATTAAAGACTTCTCCACCATCACTGCACCACTCAGGGAGCTCACCAAGAAAGGAGCACCTTGGAATTGGGGTGCTGAGCATTCAGCTGCACTACAGACACTCAAGGAGCGTCTCACCAGCGACACTACCATGTCCTATTTTGACCCGAAAAAGGACACTGAACTCGTTGTGGATGCCAGCCCTTGTGGTTTGGGTGCGATTCTTTGTCAAACAGACAAGGAAGAGAAGCATGTCATAGTGTATGCCAGTCGGGCACTGACAGATGTTGAAAGGCGCTACTCACAGACAGAGCGCGAGGCCCTAGCGATCATCTGGAGCTGTGAGCACTTCCACCTATACCTCTACGGTAATGAGTTTACTCTTGTGACTGACCACAAGCCATTGGAGCTGATATGGAATAACCCAAAGTTAAAGCCACCTGCTCGGATAGAGCGATGGGGACTCCGACTCCAACCATACGACTTGAAGATTGTGTACAGAAAGGGAGCAGACAACCCTGCTGATTACATGTCTCGACATCCAATACCAATTCAGACATCCGGGAGAACAAGAGCCTCCAAGATTGCAGAGGAATATGTCAACTTCATATCACTGCTGGCTACACCGAAGGCAATGATTCTTGACCACATCAAAGCAGAGACACTGAAAGACGGCACTCTGCAACAGGTCAGTGCACACATTAAGAACAATTCGTGGCACACCATTACTGACAATGCACCGCGAGCTGCTACACTTCAGCAGTACAAACATGTCAGAAATGAACTCACACTGTCAGCAAGCGAGGACTTAACCCTTTCCTGCCGGACCATTCAAATATGGGTCGAAAAAGACCCATAGAACCCGCCTTAATAACTTTGCCATCCAATCACCGATTTTATTTCTGAAAACTGCCAGATACTCATGACAACTTAAGCTCAAAGCACATATCATTGGTTAAGGGGTTAGTGGGAGGGGGAAATAAATCTATCGTCTGCAACGGCAGCCATTGTTTTCTGAGGCGGAGCCAGAGCGGAGACCATGGGAGATTGCCTACAGTGTTAGATATACAGCTTCGAATTGAAATCGGAGACGATATTATGAGTTAAGACAAGTTCCTTAATATGTGTTGTCAATATTGTCTATTAAAAGTCTCAACTTTTTACTTACGAAGAATTTGTTTGTGGGAGTGACGCGAGTGTTTTCAGGAAAGAATGACGTGTCCGGCTTGGCCGTTTGTGACAGGCAGCAATGACGGTAGTAGCACTGTTTAGCTTCGATTTGAGCAGATTTCTAAAAAACTTCGAAAAACAACATTAACTAGGTAGATTATGTATACTCTAAGCTAAATGTACATGCCTTGTTTGGCCAATTCGGTCGATTGTGGAAGAAACTCGAACGTTTTTTACTTATCGAGAGGAGTATCTAGCCATAGCGCTAGCTGCTTTTAGCTGCTTTTGGGACAGGATAATTCCGGTTTCCCCCATGTCTCCACTAGTCACAAGAATGGTCATAACTTTTAATCAAAATAAGGTATTTCTAATCTGTCTTCTGTTCTACATTGCCCACAGACTTGTGGATATTCCACCTACTCAAAGTTTTTCTCTATCTTGTAATTAAAGTGGTGACAAATTCAGTTGTCTGATGAGGTATGGTGGATGGAGAAGTTTTTGTTAAAAATATCTACCTGAAACCACTTTGATAAAATATGATTTGCCTTAAGTAATCATATATTCATTTACATGATAAAAATCCCCTAGTTCTCCTCTTCAAGATGGTATAAACAGTTAAGGTGTATGATTTTATATGAAAATCCATAAAATATAAATATTAATACGCATATCATATTTCAACAGCATATGGAATGTTCGGAATTTTGTATTAGGCAGTAAAGGGTTAATACTCAGAGGCTGTAGGATTGTGATACCCTCATCTCTGCAACACCATGTCCTGGAACTTGCCCATGAAGGCCATCAAGGCATTGCCAAGACAAAGGTCCTGCTCAGAGAGAAAGTGTGGTTTCCAGGCATTGATCAGCGAGCAGAGGCACTTATCAGAAACTGTCTAGCCTGTCAGGCCAACACTCCAGTCACCAGAACTGAGCCACTAAAAATGTCCAATCTACCTGAATCACCATGGCATTCAGTAAGTGCAGATTTCTATGGACCTCTCCCATCTGGAGAATATCTGATGGTGATTATAGATGACTACACACGTTATCCAGTAGTGGATATTCTGCACTCCATTTAATCCAGTGTCGTGATACCACGCACGGACAACATCTTCTCAATGTTCGGGATACCACACGTTGTGAAGACAGACAATGGACCACCATTCAATGGTTCCCAGTTTTCCCAGTTTGCTCAACACATGGGATTCCATCACAGAAAAATAACACCGCTCTGGCCACAGGCTAATGCAACAGCAGAAAGATTCATGCGTACGATTGGGAAAGTGATTCGGTTCGCCCCAATGCAAGGTATCCCATGGAAGCAACAAATGAACATCTTCTTACGTGAGTACAGAGCTACACCACACTGCACGACAGGAAGATCTCCTGCAGAGTTGATGTTCCAACGACGTCTGAACACTAAGATACCATCAGCCTACTCAACAGTCATTAGTGCTGACAAAGTGCGTAAAAGGGACACTGAGGCAAAAGCTAAAATGAAGATCCGTTCTGATGAGCGACGACACGCACTACCATCTCACATCAAGCCAGGTGACAATGTGCTTTGTCGTCAAGTGAGACAGAACAAGCTGACAACACCGTACAGCAAGGAACCACTCACCGTCACCAATGTGAAACGCTCCATGGTGACATCAGAACGGAATGGCTATACCATCACTAGGAACAGCTCGTTCTTCAAGAAGATCCATCCCATGACACAGCAAGACCAACTGCCACCACCCGACTACGACCTGGATCCTGATCCTGATGATGGCAATGATCAACCAGAACCAGCACCAACACAGCCTAGATATCCAGTCAGGCAACATAGGCACCCTCCAACCTACTTGCGTGACTATGAATAGACTGTCTAGAGTTCATGGAGATATGCAAAGAAAACATATCCTTTCAATATCCTGTTCAGCCAGTTTATGTTTATGAATGCATATGATATGTTCTGTATCTCCAAGTGTATGCAATGTGAAATGTGGTGCTGATGTTTTGAGTGTCCCCACTTATGTTTTCAAGGCAATAATTCTCAGTTTGCCAGAATGGTTTGATCATACATGGAATTGTGTTTATGTCCATTGATAGACAGGTTGTTTAAAAAATTTAAAAAAAGGAAAAAAAAAAAGAAAGAGTGATGTGATGTTGAGATACGCTGTCTGCGTAGTGACGTAAGCACCCACTAGTGGACAAGGCTAGTACAGTTCCGCCTGATGTATGAAGCAGATGCATGCAAGTGATGTCCGTCAGTAAAGCATCCAAATCAATCTAACTGTCTCGTTATTGAACAAACAACAATCGACACACAGAAACATTACACCAAACAATCTACGTGTCAAATTTCATGAACATTTATGGTCGTTTACACGTCTAAATAATATAGGAAAGTTACATTGATGAGAGAAGGTCGAAAGACCACTCAGGCGACGCTCGGGCGACGATCTTTACTCTGAAAAGTGTTTCTGTATTGTCATCGTTCTGCTACAATGGGTTAGCATACAAGTGTATTTTTTTTTACGCTAGCTTAACATTACTTTGTATAGCCATTGCCAAAATACACCATGTGTGAGGTGATCTGCAATCAAGGGGAGTAAGGGAGGGGGGCAAGGGACTGACATGAGAAGAGTGTGACAAAACATCCAGCAGGTGGTGGTATACACTCAAATTGAGATTTTATCGCATAGTTTGGAGATGTTGCAGCGTGATATCTTATTGTGGAGGACATAACTACGTCCCTGGATATATTGACAGCATTGATGGTCAGTTTGGTGACCCTGGATAAAGTTAATATCCCCGGAAAAACAGCAGCGGCAAGTGTTTACTACGAGGATAAGTGTGGTCGGATTTGGACAAGGGTAGCGCACGGCTAATTTACCGGCGCCAGCGTCTTTTTACCGGCTCTAGTAAAAGACAAGCTATCTCTAATATTTTTTACAATATTTAGCTCGAAAGGTAAGAAGTTAAAGCTTAACATGAAATCAGTAAATCAGCTGAACACGTGATACAATCATTTATCAATATTTGAAGTGGCATTTTATCAGAATGTTGGCTAAAAACCGGTCGGGATTGGACACAGTGACGTTACTCAGTGGCAGCTGGTGAAAGTTATTGTACGTGGGGCTGTGAAATACTCAGTCAATTCGGTAACCATCCTAATACAATTGAACACAAACTGCATGAAACGAGTTCTCTGTGAAATAGTAATTATGTCGTTAATGCACACAGCTATAGGCAAATGTCCACATTTGTGGACTATAAATATAATTACACTCAGTTCAGAAATATTGAAAACCACGGACATCTGGGCACTTGGGCCACTCTCCCTGGTATTATTAGGAAACGCAACACAACTATTACTGTAAAACTAAATATTAAGGATTTATAAATGAATTTGACACAATCAATTATCTTCGATACAACGTGCCTGTTCTTATCCACTTCTTCGTTGTTTCTCCTCAAGTTATTGTTTAGAAAATATATGTTACATGAAAACAAAAATCTAAAACACTTTTCACCAGGGAGGGCGGCGCCCTAGCGCCCTCTATTGACCAGCCGCCACTGGAACTACTTGAGTGGATGAGAGGCATGCTTTGGCCATGGTATGTGAGTTTGCATCCCCTGTACATGTGATGGGCATGCATTGGCTTAGCCAATAGCATTGCAGAAGGAAATAAGAGAGGCAATGACATGGGAGCGATATAGGTGGTGGGCCTGGCCAGCATTTCTGCTTTAGTTTTTTAAATGACCTGTCCCACTCGAAGGAGCTGGATTTTGGATATTATCAACGTCATTTTTTTCTAAAGCATTTTCATTTGTTGGCACATCCAATTCTAGCAAATTTTTTCTGTAGCTTAGTTCAAAGTTAGCAACTTTATCTGGCAATCATCTCAACTACCTAAACTCTCCAACCAACCAGAACTTGTATCATCTTGTTAGCTAATCGAATTGTTCGTAACAGGATCAGCTGATAGTAAAAACAATCTAAGTGACCATGTGTCAAGAAGCTAACCTAGTAAGCCTACAAGTCACGGCCCTACAATGGTAGGTCGGTTGAGCTTTAATTAAATACTTGCTTTCCGTGTCACTGTCTGTCTTCAATGTTTTATGTCCTTATCTGCTTTTGGCTTAAACTGCTAAAACACTAGCAACAAAAAACAATATTCCTCCCCGTCCGTCCAACTGCACAACTTGCTCAACATTATTGTCCGTCCATGCTACACAGAGACGGCCCTCTCAACATTCAGCAGCCATCGCTGTCCGTCCATGCTCTGGGCTCCCCCTAGCGATGGATGTCCATGCTAAACAGCAAAAATATCAAGGTGAAAGTCATCTTGCTTGCGTAATATAGACCCAGCTCCCAACCCAACTTTGAGAATAGATTAACGGCGGAATTTTTTTTTCCGCCCGATAAGAGTCTCACGTTACGCAGCGCGTTAACGCCGATAACGGCCCACCACTAATGTATATACATACATGTAATGCATACAAAGTAACAAGACCAAACTTATTGAGTCATCCAAGGTTGCTGTAGCCTACATTCTATGGTAGCCTTCTCCGGCAGTGTCACAACTGAAGCGACGCACCACACAAGCCTGAGTTTAAATTTATTATTTAATGTGACATTACGTACTGTACATGCAAGTTTTAGCTAAATGCCTTAAATGTATGATGCGATTTTCAATCAGTCCTCTTACACCACGATACTTGCTGAGCAACAGCGCAAACACAGGCAGGGATACAGTAGCTAACAACGCTAGTGCTAAATAAGTATTTACGTAGCTGCTCGGCACCATGACGCCGAGTAAGAAGGGCTCGTGAGACTGCTCACCAAAAGAACTAAGGGGAACCCACCTGTCTGTAGGGCTGTCACGATAACTACTTTTTCTTGTGCGATAAATTGCACCTAAATTAATTGCGATAAACAATATTATTGCACACACTTCAATTGTAATTTTCAGTCCATTTTATGCCACTGATTACATAATGACCTAGCCTGGCTGCCAGCCCAACATCTCCCCGCCCACAAAAAAATTTGTTTTGGAAGTTGGGTCTGGAGGGTCTCATATTGGGGACAACTTTATATGATGATGGACAGATGATCAACAGTTACGTAATCAACAACGTCACGAAAGAGCGCTTGGGTTGAATTTGTTTTCAACAAACAACATATTACGCTGCTCTGATTGGTTGTAGGTCTATCCAATTGAGCGAAGAGGCATTTGTTTTACGAGTTTGGTTGAGTTTTCACGGCTGTTCGCTCTGACCTTGTGTCCTATGTCGCTTCACTTCATCATCCCTTATTGTTTACAACGTTAACAGGGCTACTTGGTTGGCGTTGCCTTTTCAGCTTGACATACAAGGTGTGGTGTGAGAGTGTGTGAAATGGTTGAAATGCATGTGTCTCACGGCCAATGCGTGAGAGTTGGCAGCCCTGTGTTTGTCAAAAGTTTGCAGCATATTTGTAAATGCTG
The DNA here is from genome assembly GCF_021917145.1 of Hypomesus transpacificus. NCBI lineage: Eukaryota > Metazoa > Chordata > Actinopteri > Osmeriformes > Osmeridae > Hypomesus > Hypomesus transpacificus. The sequence continues at coordinate 272,632 of NW_025813712.1, read as the reverse complement.
GTTTTTCGACCGTCTTTAATGGCTGCATCTCTTTGGCTACATAGTGAGTTACGCTATCCGTGAGTGTGCGCCATCTCGCGCTGTCACGTTTATATTTGCACTGTCGGGAAAAGGCATCTGTAACAGAACTGTATGGAAGACTCCTTTCCAGCTCCAGCTGCAGTTGTTGTTCACAGGTTGAAAGTCTGGGTGGGATAGTTGTTTATTGCTAGGTGAGATGTTAAGGTAGCTGCCTATATTCGTTTCCACTGTTTTTAACTTTTGAAGTCGACATACTGACTCGTTCACGTTAATTGGCTCTCATCTCATTCGGCTTAAAGTCAAAATGTTCCCACACCGGAGCTGAAGATTGCGGCTTTGAAACCAAGTCAATTTTACTTGTTCTTCCTAACTAGCTGTAGATGTCACAAAACAGAACACCTTATAACTATGGAAGGCCTAGTGGGCAAGTATTAAGACGCCCCCGTGTGTTAGCACGCGTAATTAGCGCCGACCTGGCATGCAAAGTCGGCGTCTTTTGCGCCTTGTTTGACACGGCCCCGTCTCAACCACGCGTAAAAAACGCTGACTTCTATGGAAGGCCTAGTGGGCAAGTATTAAGACGCCCCCGTGTGTTAGCACGCGTAATTAACGCCGACTTGGCATACAAAGTCGGCGTCTTTTTCGCCTCGAATTGAAGCGTGTCACGTGACAAGTTGCATTTACACACGTAAATTACGTCTCAAACTTTGAGACGTGTCTAGCAAACCACACGAAATTAACGCCTGGTTTGGCACAATCAGCGTCTTGTTATTCCAACATTTTTAAAGTCTGCTTGCTTGAATCTCCGATGGGAAATTTTGACAACAATTGTAACAACTAATACGTAAGCCAAGTAGGTCAAAGGATGCTCATGCGAGCTACTAACAAATGCAATGTTGGTCAGCTAGTTAGCTATTAGTATGAAGTTGGTGGTCACAATTGCAATCCTAAAAAGGGGTGCAGACTAGAGACAAATAAATGCAGTAATATCAGACTGGCTGGTTGTCTGGCTTGAAGCTTTGTGAACTTTCTTTGCACTGCGATTGCGTTGCCTCAGTATTGTGCGCGATTTGGTTTCACTGCCAACATTCCTTAATGTAAGAGGCAATGTGCAAACTCAGTTGGTGGCAAAATACAACTGTTGTTACTATTCATGTCAAGTGTATTTTATTGTCATTTTCAATTACTTATGGTTATATAAACGAAACAGAGTTTCCCCAGGACCATGATGCCATATTAAAAAACATGACAGTAAGGTGCCAGGGTCAACGTATATGTAGACTACAGTGACAGGACAGTATGTACAGTGACAGGGCAGTATGTACAGTGACAGGGCAGTATGTACAGTGACAGGACAGTATGTACAGTGACAGGGCAGTATGTACAGTGATTGGAGGTAGTAGTTATGAAGTGATATGTTTTCATGCCAATATATTGTGATGCCAATTTGTTGAGCGGTCATCTTCCTTGTATAGACCTAGAAAAGTGAAATACACAGCCACGGTGACATAAATAAAGGTTAATCTGCTGTCCTTCACGTTCACACACTGTTGTCCTTATACTTAACAAATCATCTATGATGTCTCAAAGGCCCAACTCATTTTCAGGTCACCTTCTGGCAGCAACCATGCTGCTGGATTTCACTGTGCAACCAGGCCTACCCAAGCTGCTGCTGCTGGGCCAAAGGCTGATTGGAATGGCACACTGGGACTTGCAGATGACCTGAAATAAATATTTGTCTTTCTGCTGTGCTTACTTCAGAAAGGATACTGTTCACAGCTGTATGAGTCAATAGGACATTACCATTACCTGAATGACTTGTAGTGGTCAGGAGGTTATGCCTGTTCTCATGATAGCATAAACCATGTTAGATTTTTGGCTCTGTGTGCATTGTTTGGGTCTCCTTTCTCTGTCTTCTGTTTCTGTGTCTTTGGTTCTGTTGCAGGATGGCAGGCAGGTAGAGGAGCTGTGATTGCTGCTAGAGCACACCTGTGATCTCTGCCTCGGTCCTTAATAAGTTGTGCCCTAACAAGCTGGGTCTCTCAATTACTATCAGGAATGTCATTACTGTTTGCTTTTTTAGTTTGTAATGATTCTCTACACTCAACACTTGCACTGATCCCACACCCATTCCCTACACTACTAATTTACCAACCGTTTCTTTGTAAGCACTTTTTATTAAATAAATACATGTTTATTCTTATTACCGTGGCTTGTCACTTCCTGAAGTTCTTATCTAATCTTCCTATGAATCCAGTTATGACAGCATTAAACAAGCACTGGTTGGCTACACACCTCATGCCAGGCTTATACAGATGTGTGTATTGGCACTTTGTAAGGTTTAGTGTAGGCTACTACCTCGTGTGAATGAATACATTCAACGTTTGTGTAGTGACCTGTATCCATTTACGACATGTCTAGCACCTCTACTCTAAGGAAAATACTATATTTTGACTATCTTTCTGTCCCCTGGTCCTCCCCCAGCACCAAGGGTGTTCCCAGAGGCCAACACCTGTGACATAACCCTGAGACTGCCCATACACACAACCCAGTTCAAACAGTACATGAAGTCTGGGAAAATACAGTCACCCACCTTTGGGCAGGCATAATGTCACGGCCACAGCCGTGCCCCCGTTTTTGGTTTTGCCCTGCCCTACCGCGTCCTTGTGTCTGCCATTGTCTTCACCTGCGTCTCGTTGAGTGGTTTCAGTTCTTGTTTGTATTAACGTGTCCACCTGTGTCTTGTTTGGTTCTGTGTATTTTAGGTTCCTGTTTTGTGTCTAGTCTTTGTCTTGTCCTTACTCTTGTTAACGTAATACCCTGTCCAGTGCCGGTCTTTCCTATAGGCGACATAGGCAGCCGCCTAGGGCGGCATAAGAGTGGGTGCTGGTGAAAAATCAGTCTAGGGCGCCAAATGTGCCAGGACCGCTACTGACCCTGGCTTTTTCCCGTTTAAAAGAATAAACCCTTTGTTTGAGGCAAAGTCTGGCTACTCTCCTGCGTTTGGGTCCTACCACCACACACCGTAAAACATAAGGCATAATTGAATTAATTAAAGACATAAAATTAAATTGTATAACCTTACTTTTAGAGTGTTTGATTTTAAAAGGGTTTCTTAGTAGCATTGGCTTCTGAGTGTAGGTGGCAACCTACAGATATTACCGTTGGACTTACAAAAATGTCTTATAATTCTTTAAACTTCTCTTTAATCAATGCATCTGCAGTCGTAATCCTGAATGGAAGTTTAGTTAAAATCTAGTATTTTTCACCCCTTTACCAAGACACTGTAGCCTAATGATGGTACATTGTGTTAGTTTGGAGTATGTTATAAGGCTGAATGTAGGGGAAAGTGTATTACATGAGAAGGAAATGTAACAAAAGGTTAGGGTATGATTTCCCAGATAATGAAAATGGTGTTACCCTTATAGATGGTGTTAGATTGGTGGTCCTGGGCGTCAGGTCACCTCATAAAAGTAGAGGACGCATTGCGTTATTTGTTATGGAAAATTATCCCTAGTGAGCGGGCACTGTGAAGATAAATTAAAGTTATCACAATTATTTTATTGGTAGCCTAACACTGCATTGCGAGAGCAGGTTTCTTCTCTTTTGTGTTTTTCTGCAGACATTGAGAACTTGGGTTGGACATCTTTGAACAGTGCTAGTTCATGACTATACCATATCAAGCTTGATTGTCTATTCGCCTACCATTTAGTTAGCTGACGATTAGCAGTGTACGATATTTTGTGTTAACCGGGTTCATAGGAAGATTAGATTGATACTTTATTGCTCCAGAAGTAAATGAAGGAAGTGGAAAGCCACATGAATATGGATAACAGTGTATTTCTTCAATAGAAAGTGCTTACAAAAAAACGGTTGTATGTGACGGTCATGTAAATTAGTAGTGTAGGGAGTGGATGTGGGATCAGTGCAAGTGTAGAGAATCATTACAAACTAAAAGGCAAACAGTGATGATGTTCCTGCTAGTAATGGAGAGACCCAGCTTGTTAGGGCACAGCTTATTAAGGACCAAGGCACAGGTCACAGGTGTGCCCCTGCAGCAATCACAGCTCCTCTACCTGCCTGCCATCCTGCAACAGAACCAAAGACACAGAAACAGAAAACAGGGAGAGGAGACCCAAACAATACACAGAGCCAACAATCTAACATGGTTTATTTCCTACATCAGAACAGGCATAACCTCCTGACCACTACAAGTCATTCAGGTAATGGTAATGTCCTATTGACTCATACAGCTGTGAACAGTATCCTTTCTGAAGTAGAGCCATGGCTTGTGTTTGCTGACCATGGCAGTGTTTAACAGCGTTCAACTCAAATTAAAAGCAGTAGGCCTACATCTTACACAGCAGAAATAAACATGTATTTCACGTCATCTGCAAGTCCCAGTGTGCCATTCCAATCAGCCCTTGGCCCAGCAGCAGCAGCTTGGGTAGGCCTGGTTGCACAGTGAAACCCACCTGTAAGGTTGCTGCCAGAAGGTGACCTGAGAAGGAGTTGGGCCTTTAGGACATCATAGATGATCTGTTAAGTATAAGGACAACAGTGTGTGAATGTGAGGACAGCCGATGAACCTTTATTTATTGGCTGTGTATTTCACTTTTGTAGGTCTATACAAGGAAGATGACCGCTCAACAAATTGGCATCACAATATATTGGCACGAGAACCTGTCACTTCATACCTGCTACCTCCAATCACTGTACACACTGTCCTGTCACTGTCATACTGTCCTGTCACTGCATACTGTCCTGTCACTGTACATACTGTCTTGTCACTGAACATACTGTCCTGTCACTGAACATACTGTCCTGTCACTGCATACTGTCCTGTCACTGTACATACTGTCCTGTCACTGAACATAGTGTCCTGTCACTGTACATACTGTCCTGTCACTGTACATAGTGTCTTGTCACTGTACATACTGTCCTGTCACTGTACATACTGTCCTGTCACTGTACATACGGTCTTGTCACTGTATATACTGTCCTGTCACTGTACATACTGTCCTGTCACTGTAGGCTACAAATACGCTGACCCTGGCACCTTACTGTCATGTTTTTTAATATGGCATCATGGTCCTGGGGAAACTCTGTTTCGTTTGTACTACCATATGCAATTGAAAATGACAATAAAATACACTTGACATGAATAGTAACAACAGTTGTATTTTGCCACCAACTGAGTTTGCGCATTGCCTCTTACATTAAGGAATGTTGGCAGTGAAACCAAATCGCGCACAATACTGAGGCAACGCAATCGCAGTGCAAGGAAAGTTCACAAAGCTTCAAGCCAGACAACCAGCCAGTCTGATATTACTGCATTTATTTGTCTCTAGTCTGCACCCCTTTTTAGGATTGCAATTGTGACCACCAACTTCATACTAATAGCTAACTAGCTAACCAACATTGCATTTGTTAGTAGCTCGCATGAGCATCCTTTGACCTACTTGGCTTACGTATTAGTTGTTACAATTGTTGTCATAATTTCCCATCGGAGATTCAAGCACGCAGACTTTAATTTTGGAAAACCAGACGCTGATTGTGCCAAACCAGGCGTTAATTTCGTGTGGTTTGCTAGACACGTCTCAAAGTTTGAGACGTAATTTACGTGTGTAAATGCAACGTGTCACGTGACAAGCTTCAATTCGAGGCGAAAAAGACGCCGACTTTGTATGGAAGTCGGCGTTTTTTACGCGTGGTTGAGACGAGGCCGTGTTAAACAAGACGCAAAAGACGCCGACTTTGCATGCCAAGTCGGCGTTAATTACGCGTGCTAACACACGGGGGCGTCTTAATACTTGCCCACTAGGCCTTCCATATCCATATATAACAGTGAGTTCACGCCTTCTCTTCACCTGTCGGTGTCTGCTCTGTGTGTGGAGACGCAAGTCCCGCCTACGCTTTCGACACAGAAAGCAGACAAGATGACTGAGGCAGCCGTATCGACTAAAATTTTGGTGACATTCGTTATTTTGTAATTATTATAATAATTATATAATCATTATCTTTTATTATATTAAAAGCTCAATATATTGAGCAGTTGCAATATATCGCAGCACCAAAAATGTTTGCGCTCATTTCCATGTACCATGCGATAAGTCAATATATTGACTGTCGCGACAGGCCTGTCAGATTAAGACATGTTCGTAAGAACCTAGCGAAAAATAGCCTAAACGTTCCAAGACTTTTAGCTAGGTCTATAGGTATCTTTTAGGTACGATACTAATGCTGAGGGCTTGCTGAAATCGCTGTCTTACTAGTACTCTGTATGCGTCGTTGCTAATGTGTGCTGACGTTGTGCACACCCAAAAAATTCCTAATTTGTAGGTCGCACATGCACGAGTACTTGTAAAAAATGCTATGTATATCTATATATAGTTGTTTTTCAAATCTATATTGTCATGAAATTTTAATGTTGATTGGCCTACTATGTAAAACAAAATACGAAATGTATGTATACACTGTATATATGTGTATATATGTGTATATATTAGGGCTGACCCTGACTAAGTTTTTCTTTGGTCGACCGAGACTCGACTAAAACGACTGAAAATCGACAAATTGAAATATGAAACTTTTTTTTTTTTTTTACGTACAAACATTTTCGCGATCTGACTCGATGGCTGCTGGACATGGCAGATTCAGCCTCTAATAGCCTACTAATAATAAGACTCGTATCACCAGTCCTGTTGTAACCGAATGCCGATTGAATTTTGTATCTCCTACAATGTACTACAAATAAAAAATATTGTTTGTTTAACATGCAAATCATCAGAGCGCTTATCACTGCCTGAACTTGCAGCATGCAAACTTACGTAGAAGCTGAGTGGGGAACGGTGCAACAGAGAAAGATGTTGTTGTCTTGACCGGAGAAGATAATGTCAATCGATTTGGATGTGATTCTTATAATAGGCATATACATTTTTCAACCCAGCGCGTTAGCATGAGCGAAGTAGGGCTAGGCCAACTTACGTTTTTCAGGTGGTATAGGCTACATCATATTCGACGTTGAACTATGAAAAATAAACCGTTGTTGGCAGAGTTTGCATTCAACGTTTTTCGAGTCACCCGGTACTTTGTAAATTTAAAAGTACTTTAATGAAATGCTGCCATACCACAGATTTCCGGCCTCCGGACTCCGGAGCTGTTGCTATTTTACCGGCGGGATAAATGACTCTGCGCCTGGCGCAAATCTAAAATGGGTTGGTCTGAAGTAGCAACATTACTCATAGGCGTGGTTTGGGCGTAACGTGCAATAAACCAATCAGAGCAACATCTCACATTTCCTTTAAGAGCAGGCGCGCTTGTTATCTTGCGGATTGCTATTATATAAAACGGAATTTGCCACAATTGTTAAAAATCAAGTTCACATACAGAGACTCATGAAACACTTTTCAATCATTGACATGGAAGAAATGTAACGTAGCTTGCAGGAAAAGGATCCTGGCCTCGCCAGTAGTGAGCACAGGCCAAGCATGCACCAAAATAGCATCTGAATAATGCGCCATTGACTTTAGACTAACTTTTTCCTGGTCTGTGGCGGAATTGTTTTTTGCAAACTGCTAAATAACACCAAGGAACATTTGCGCCGGAACACGCCCCCTCTTTTCGCTGAACTGCCCTGGCAGCGCAAGTTCCTTCCCTAATTTACCGATGTGCGTCTATGAAGGGAAGAGTCTGCTTTCCGTTGAGTGCAAAATAGGAATGATACTTGCGTCAGTGTACAAAGTCCGAACGTCATGTTCGGACTTTGTTCGGACATGTTCAGTTTGAACGTCATGGATGTGACGCGTCTTGACCAGTCTTCTGCAACTTACATAAAACGCCTAAATGAAAAGTGATTTTCAACATTAAACTATTAATTAAGCACTGAATTAAAAACATTGAGTTACAAATAAACTGTGTGAAATACCCCCAAAACACAGTCAATGACCCCTTTAAGACATCTTTGATCGAAGCTGTCAACTCTACCTCAGCTTGATCCGACAGGTAGCGCGAGCAAATTACAGAGCGCCGCCTTAAATGCCGAAACCAATCGAGTCCCTCGAGCACTTTTGAGTTGCGTCTCTAGTAGGAAGTAAATATTACAAACATGGAGCAGGGATCGAGGTTATGGCAAAGACAGTTACGGCAAGACAATTAGGCTACTCGAAATTTCAGTATCACTGGAGAAGATGTCGATCGTTGAAGATGTTTAGGCTATATTATGTTACCCATGATTCCGACTATAATCATGACTGGAATGCCTGTTTCACTGAAACACGTCGGTGAAAGGGGTTATAACAGCCGAAAACACGATTGTTAGCTTTGCCGTTTAATTTGAGAACATTTCCATTGTGTTGTGAACAGTGTATTGTGAAGATTTACATTGTGTAGCGTCCGTAACGTCACGTCCATAACACATCATTAAAGTTTTTAAAAGTAACAAAGGGGCAAGATTTTTTTATTAAACTAACCATTGGTATAAATAAGCTTTGCACAGAAACTTTGGATGTTGCAGCATCAGCACTGTTTGATAGGCATAAACTTATTCTACAAAACGTTACGGACGGGACTTGGCCATGGAACTCACTGACTCATAAACAAGAGGCTTCATGCATTTAAGGAGTTGTGCTTTTAACTCAAGCTGAGCATACACAATGCTCTATCATTCCCTTGTCAATCAGGAAAATGCTAAATGGTAACATTTTCTTGAAAACTGGAATCCATTTACCCCGTTCTTGAAATGGTACAAAACTGCCATTTGACAAATGGTTTTTTTGCATGAGTGCACAACTTGTATATTATGTAAAAGAGTGCAACTGTCTATAAATTTAGATCAGAGTGGTTACATGCAACAAAATATAGACCGAAGTGAAAAATTAACAACTGTTATATTTGTGTGGGCACAACTTTTTTTTCTATGGTAAGGGTGACCTTTGCATGGAATTGCCCATAATCTACAATTTCTGTACAACATTTTGTTAATTCAGCAATGATGACACAATTGGGAATCAGATCACACTGCCATACTGCAGCTCGACTAAAAAAAATCTTAAGTCGACCAAGAGCATACAGTGTTTCCCACAGATCCAACCTCAATGTGTGGGGGCCGACCGGGGGGGGGGGGGGGGGGGGGGGGGGGGGGGGGGGGGGGGGGGGGGGGCCTCGTCATATAAAAAAACACATCACTAAATATAGAACTATATTATTCACACTATACACAACTTCCCTAAACTTTAGTACAGTACACGTCACACCCTATACTACTTCTTGTAGCAAAGTCTGCAACTTTTGTTGGAGCAACGTATTTTGCGGGGCTTGCTAAAAAAAGTTTCTAATGCCCTATTATACGGGAAGGCTTCAGGAGATGGTCCATTGATGGAGATCCTCAGGCAAGCTGCCAGGTGTTCTCTCTGTAGTTGGTTCCTGAGGTCTGTTTTCACCTGAAGATAAAGCAAAATGCTAATTATTAACAATACAAACTGCAACAATATAAAGACGTTGGGAATTTCAATGTATTGCTATTACTCTGTTCATTGTGGAGAAATCCCGTTCGCAGTTGACTGAGGAAACAGGGATAACCAGAGCAATGCTCGCAAGAAGGCTCAGGCAGGGGTAGAGGTTGGCCCACTCATCAAATTCACTTGCCAGTAAACTCAAGAGCTCCTCCTGGTTCTTGTTCTTGAAAGATAAGGGTTTGTCATGGCATTAGTGTGTGTGTGTGTTGTGAGTGAACAGTCAGGTCAATTCACTCACTCACCTTGAATATCCCAGTAAGGACATGGTTCTTGAACGAGAGCCACTCCTGAACTACTTCCTTCTCATGTTGAGGGCAACATTTCCTTGAAAGAGTCTGCAGATGAGCGATATTCACTGTGTCATCTTTTAGAGTAGCTGACTGTGGCCCCAAGACATGGAAGGCTCCAAGGATGTCCAGATTATGGAATCTCTTCTCCAGATTTTTTACCAGGCCGGTTATGTACGGGTGAATGATCTACAATTACAAGATTGGCATCTTTTTAGGAAGAGCCTACACTCAGTTTTGATAATACTCATCAATGGCCAAACCAGACAATATGTTCAGTTCAGGATTAATAATTATCTTGAAAAAAGTTTTGAAATGTGGCATTTAGGCCTGCACTAATTAATTTTTAATTTTGTCATGTGAAGACAGTGAAGCTCACCTAACAAGAGTGCTGTACTCATGCACTAAGCAAATGATAATTTACCTCTCGCTGGAATCTGGCCCATTTCCCCACCCGTGACTCATCTTGGACCTCTCGCCCTCTCCTATCCCTCTCCTCCTCGTGCTGAATGTTAAAGGCTCCAAGTCCTTGGGGATCATCAAGATCCTCATGGAGGCGAGACAAGAAGGATCCAGGGAGTGGAGTTTGTCCAGCCTCATTTATATTTTTTAGAGTCTGGATTGTCACAGGAACCTAAATTTAAAAAAAAAAATTCCTGCCATTTAGTGCATGCAAACAATAATTTCAATGCATCACATCAAGCAGATTTGAATTAGATTGTGCACATTTATCATACCTGCTCTTTGATATGTAAGAAATTAACATGTGCTTTCTGAAAGATTTTAGAGAGGCAGGCGAGGTGGGGCAAAACATCGGCCTGGAGGTACACGGCAGCCACAAATCTGTACGTAGCACAGAATGTGTAGAGTCCCTTTGCCCCAGGACATTTGCGCACCTCTGCCTCCTCTGCCAAGGCTCCAAGGACGGCACTCAGGTTCCTCTGTAGGGTCTCAATGGCCTTGTGCTGTGAGAGCCAGCGTGTGTCCTTCACTTCCTGTAGATGTCATATGCAATAATGATTAGTTATGAATAGACAGAAGATAACTATTAGTATCAGAATAATATTACCTTAAGCTTCAAGTCACTGACACCCAGGGTTATGGATGCAGCCTTGAGAGTGGCAGTACGATTTGCACTGTTTCTAAAATACAGGTAGAGGTCCTGCAAGTGGTTTCTGAAAGTGGCCATGTATTTCACATCATTTGATGCATCTTTGCAGGCAAGGGCCAGTCTGTGGGCAGCACAGGCCACGGTCACAAGTTTGGGGAAGCTGTCAGTTAGCTGCTTTGCAACCCCATTCAAACGCCCTAGATTTAAAAAACAACATTTAGTCACAATATTTAGGGATTCAACCGCCAAGATACTCTCACATGGTTTAAAATAATTACCTGTCATTACGGCTGCCCCATCAGTCCCGAGCCCATACAGCCTCTCTGTTGGGATACCTTTCTCTAGTAGCACTTTTTTAACAGCTGACACAATGGTGTCAGCTTTTCCATCCGGAACAGTGACAAGATCCAGAAATTGGTTCACTACTTTTCCCTCTTTATCCATGTATCTGTGAGAAAAGCATTTAGTATCCACAGTTCTTCAACAGGGACCGACATGTAAATCTGACAAAGAAAATAAATGCATACCTGACATGCAGATCGAGCTGCCTGGACACAGACACATCTGTGCTTTCGTCTATTTCCAGGCTAATTGCCTGTGATGCTCTTATGGCCATCAGAATAGGCTCCTCAATTTCATGAGATAAAATCTCAAGCATCTCATCAATTATTCTATGAGACCTGTAATTGTTCCTGTGGTCAATCTAGACATTGGGAAAGGGAACAAATGTATAGTCATTAAAGTAAAGATTAAATGAATTTTTAAATAATAGGTGACATTTATCTTACGGTTTAGGTGTGTTACCTTTAACTTCTTAAAGTAATCACAGCCCAAAAGCTCTGCCAGGCTCAGAAGCTTTGAGTAGTTGGTGTGGTGGGCCTTTTCATTTTTTACCAGCCAATAGAGACACTTGAAGCCACCAATGACGGCCTCGTGCTCTAGCACAATAGTAGGCTCAAACGAGTCCATTACAGAGACACCTGTTAATGCCAAAATTGTTAGAAAATAATTTGGGCGTATACTAAATGAAGTTATATTATTATTATTATATATGATCTGCTATTGGACTCAGAAATTACCGGATGCAAGTGATGCCTGGCATCTGATGCTTTCCTGGTGGTGCTCTTTGGTGATGTGCCGCTCCAAATAGTCTTGCCTGTAGGTATTGGCCCCGAACTCAACAAAAGCCCTCTTTGTGGCACCTTTCTTGGGTGCAGGCTTGTGATGCCTGCACAGTCTACAAAACATCCCTTAAAAGTACATTGATAATTAATGAAATTAGTTAAATAGACATTCCACAGTCACACTTCACATTTATTACATAAATAATAATCATATAAAACGAATAATCAATACAAATATAGTTCAGATTATTTGTAAAGGATAGAATAGTATCCAGGCATTAAGTTTACCATGCTGTGTGTGGTACAACCATGGCTTGAACTGAAGCATGTTCAACCACTCAGGGTTGAATCCAGTGCCCCTGTGTTTGGTGCCTTTGGATGTTGCCAAAGTCCTGTCTGCTAGAAACAGAAGAATATAAATGATTTCCCTTGTCCTGGAACCTGCTTTCTTACCTGCCTGTGTCCACATCTGTTTGTACACCTTACCTGTTGTTTCAGCAGTCTCTCTCACAGCAGCATGGATGCCGTCATCCTCTCCTACTCTTTCTTCAAGGCCTAAAGAAACTATTTCTTTCTCTCCCTGACCCTGTCTTTTTGACTGAGCAGCACTGGTTGAAGCCTGAAATATTGTAAACAAATTAATAACAAAACTAATTACTATACTGGTCGGACTGTTCAGCGCTGTTTCAGACTGATACCTCCGGTTCTGGCTGGTCCTCATCCTCAATACGTGCCTTTTTCACAAAGTACTTTTCTATACTCATCTGAATTGAAGCAGCAAACATTGTGTTAAAGTAAAAACATTACATAATATTATTTATAATACGTTTATTGATTCACAGGTGCTACATATAACCTAGCATAATGTTTTTACCTCGACAACCCAACTGCATTTTACCGAAAACTTGCGACCAGATAACTTTCAGGGAATCGCTTGTTTTCTAAGGGTCGGGTCGGGACTCCAACAATACACTGACAACATTGTATTGAAATATAATATTTTTTATAGCACTTTTTATTGTGTAAAGAGATACCAACCTTTCGTAAACTTTCGCCAGCCGTCTTCTCTGCACCAAATAGGCCAAATAGGATGATCTCGTTTTCATGACACGCGAGACAGACGTGGTGTGCACGGAGGGGAGGGGCTGTTTGTGCGTTTGTATGTGAGACGCGTGAGTGACAGACACTGAGGGAGAGGAAATGCAACTGAACGAGTACGCTGCGTGTACGTAATAGCGTAAAAAAAACGAAACTCAATGTGTGGCGGCCGGTGTTTAACCTGTGGCGCACCGCCACGAAATAGTCTATGTGTGGGAAACACTGGCATATCGACCAGAAAATCGACTAGTCGACTGAGTGGGGGTACAGCTTTCCCTACTAGGGCTGTAGTATATACAGTACCAAACAAAAGTTCAATTGAATGGGAAAATGTGTCTAAACTTTGGACTGGTACTGTATATATATTAGTGGTGCGCAGTTATTGGCGTTAACGCCCTGCGTTTGTAACGTGACTCTTATTGGGCGATTAAAAAAAAAATATCGCCGTTAATCTATTCTCAAAGTTGGGTTGGGAGCTGGGTTTATACTACGCAGGCTATGATGACTTTCACCTTGATATTTTAGCGCGGATGTATACCTAGCTGAATTGCACTGTAGGGGGCGAGAACGAGTCTTCGAAGCTGTGTTTATGCCTTGTGTATGAAATTATCACATCCAACACAGTGTTGCCAGGTCCACGGTTTTCCCGCGGAATTGGGCTACTTTTGAAGTGTTGCCACGGGTTGAAATTGTGTCCGCTCGTTCGGGTTGATCCATTTTGCATGCAAATTACATGAATATCTTTAAATAAAAATCTATATTTTAAATGAAATGTATTTATACTGAAATCCTACCAACCTGACTCCAGATCAGCACGTACACACATGGACTGTGCGTGTGCACACGTGCCTAATGCTCTCAGTCTCCTGAGAAAACCTCCTGAAAACAGTTATTAATGCTGGCATACTAGTGTTACTACTTTGAGTACCTTTGTAGATATTACAATACATTTGGCAATGATAGCAATGCTGTTGGACTTTAAAAGCAGTGTATAAGGTCTGGCAGGGGTATATTTTGAGTTCTGATATTGGGCTGGTTTTGATTGGCCATTGGGCTGGTTTTGTCACACAGACCTGGTAACCCTGATCAAACATGACGTGCCAATACGGATGCAGCTATGAAGCTGCCTGGTTTGCTTCAGGGAAAATGTATTTTTAAGAAGCTTCCCAATGGAAACCTTGACAAGACTAAGGTTGTTTGCACGTTGTGCTATGCGGAATTAGTTCTTCCAGTCTCAAATACCACCAAAGTCACTGTGTCCAATCCCGACCGGTTTTTAGCTAACATTCTGATAAAATGGCACTTCAAATATTGATAAAAATGATTGTATCACGTTTTCAGCTGATGTACTGATTTCACGTTAAGCTTTAACTTCTTACTTTTCGAGCTAAATATTGTAAAAAAAAAAAAAATAGAGTTAGCTTATCCTTTACTAGAGCCGGTAAAAAGATGCTGGCGCCGGTAAATTAGCCGTGCGCTACCCTTGTCCAAACCCGACCGCACTTATCCTCGTAGTAAACATTCGCCGCTGCTGTTTTTCCGGGGATATTAACTTGATCCACGGTCACCAAACTGACCATAATGCTGTCAATATATCCGGGGACAATAAGATATCACGCTTCAACATCTCCAAACTATGCGATAAAATCTAAATTTGACTGTTTACCAACACCTGGTGGATGTTTTGTTGAACTCTTCTCATGTCAGAGTAGAGATCGTCGCTCAAGCGTCGCCCGAGTGGTCTTTCGGCTTTCTCTCATCAATGTAACTTTCCAAAATGATTTAGACATGTAAACGTCCATATATGTTTATGAAATTTAACACGTAGATTGTTTGGTATGCCTAAAATAATAAAAGTCAATCATAAAAGTAGTTTACAGCGGTTGGGATTGGACACAGTGACGCTAAACGCAAAGCATCCCTTAGCTAATGCGGAGGATGCCGGGCCAAGCACTGATGTAGCGCAGGGGAAGAGTCGTTGTCAAACTACGATGTTTGAGTCCAACCGAGGCAAGCCTGTCAGCACAGCTTTATCAGCCAAGCTAACTAATCTAATAAACAGTTAATAAACACAAGTACCACTTATTGTACATAATTTATTTTCATAACCAATTATCATAGTAGAACAGCTTTCTCAAGCAGTTTGTGATGCATTTTGGAAACAGGACATGAGCTCCTGGTCTAATGCGCCACCTGGCTTGAGAAACCCGTTCTCAAAGACTTACTTTTAGTCATTATTTGGGTAGCACACACATTCTGAATGACTTCGGCGGAATTCTAATGAACCATTTTAATCTAGATTAACGCCAATATTACAGTGAGAATAATCTAGATGAATTTTTTTTTATCTATGCCCACCACCACTATATATATATATATATATATGTATGAGCTGTCAAACGATTAAAATATTTAATCGCATTAATGTCATAGTTAGCTCGCGATTAATTTTCAACACATTTTTATCTATTGTAAATGTCCCATGATTTCTTTTTCATCCATTATTTTTTCAAATTTTAATGCTCTTATCGACATGGAAAAGTGGTTAGGATTTCGTGCAAAAGTTTTTTTTTTTTTTTCGAAAACAACGTTGCAATCACCTGGCTTTGACGAGCGGGCGGAGAATTCGCATCAGCTGCTTGCTGCGATGATAGCTCACCACGACGTGCTGCAATGATAGCTCAGTTCACAACGACAGAACACACTGATCACTTTGGTCTTGTCAATGGAACCATTTGGCAACCTTTTAAAAGTAAACTTTCCATTCAGCATCTTATTGGCATCAATTTTGGCGTCTGGCGCTGGCAATCAACTCAAAACATAACGTTAGCCTACTACTACAGAATGTCTAATATCCGTATACGGGCTCTGCTACTACTCTTTAGCCGGCTCGCAAGCCCAAACAAGTGTGTGTGGCGTGCCTGTTGTTTTGTTTCCGGTCTAGCTAGATCCGGTGTGGTATTGTAGTTTTTCTAACGTCAGTGGTTGTTGCAACAGAATGTGAAAAAAACTACAAAGTTTGCTAAGTCAAAAAGAGCATTAATCGCGCGATAAAAATATTTACGCTGTTAATTTGGGTTTGCGTTAACGCCGTTAATAACGCATTTAACTGACAGTTACTAATATATATGCAATTCATACCAGTGTTTCCTCTGTTGGTTTTTCCGTGGTGGCCCGCCACAGCAACATTTCTGCCGCCACGATATCAGAAATATGGCAGTACCAAAGGCTGTCTATCAGCAGTGAGTGCCTGTCGGAGAATAGTAGGGCTGCAACAACGAATTGATTAAATCGATTAAAATCGATTGTTAAAAGGGCTGGCAACAAATTTCATTATAGATTAGTTGTGTCGCTCGATTATTACGCCACTCAATAAGTCGCAGAGATGTTTCAGTATTTAAAAAAAGGTTTAGTGGAGCGGAGCGGAGGTAGAGGAAAGGCCATCAGAGAGACATTGTTGAGTAACGTTGTTCTGAAACATGGCGGAGGCAGAGAAATCAGTAGCTATGACCCAGTCATCCAAGGTGTGGGAATATTTCACACTAAATACATCGAAAAAGTGTGTTTATTGACCAAGGTGAAGTTAGTTTCATATTCGACATTCGCCTCAAATTCGGAAGACGCTACTCTGCAGTTAGGGACCGGGGGAAAACTACCCATACCATTTTGAAACATGTAGACTTTTATAATATTTTTTTAAATATAAAACCTCAAACAAACACCAGAGTATCTTAACAATATCTGGTATATTTCCACAGCCTTTACTTTTTCAATTAAGTTTCAAATAAAATTATATAAAATCACTAATCTTTGAAAATAGCTTAATCCTCGCAAATCTTTTTCTTTTTCAAAATTGTGTCAAAAAATCTTTTTGACACAATTAGATTTTTTTAAATCAAATTAAATATACACCAGATTATTCTAATAAACTCTGGCCTACTTCCACATTCTTTCAATTTTCAATAAAGTTTTAAACAAAACTTGAATAAATTGCTCATCTTGGATAATAGCACGCTTATATTAATAACTTTTCAAAATTGTGTGCCTGTTTGTGCACATTCTGATGATTTTTTGCACTCTGAATTTACACTGTCAGTTCTGTTTTTGAATAAAGGGCTGGAAATTAATGCATTTTTTTTATTTTATTCATCGATTAATCGAAAAAAGAATCGACAGATTAATAGATTATTAAAATAATCGTTAGTTGCAGCCCTAGAGAATAGCATGGACACGCGCTTCACACCGCGAGCGGGGAGACTGCTGCTGTCCGTAGGATAACTAGCCAGTTGAGATCGCCTGTGTGCGTCCTTGAGAACTGTAAATCTGACAACTTTCAGTTCATTTAAGCCTGTTATTGTATTAATTTAAATTTGCAAGAACTATTGACTAAGTTAACTGGTGATTTTTGCTGTTTGTATTCTTCACCTGCTAGCTAAATTGCACATGGCTGTTGATTCAATAGCGATTATTGATCGCCCTTGCTCACTTTTAAATGGTTTCATTCTATACTCTGGTTTTTGGTTTCCCTATGAAGGGAATTTCTATGTTATCCTTCGCCGGCTCTCATTTGGCTTAACATCCTCGTCCATCCGTCTTGCTAAACGTCCCTCTCAACATCGACCTGCCATCGCCATCCGTCCATGCAAAGACTGCCCCTAGTGACTACTTGTCTCTGTTTCTGCCTCTGCAATTTGATGTTGCAAAAGAACAATAATCAGTTAACTATATTCAATAATGACAATCAATTCAACAAACTAATTTCCATATAATAACCCTGTTAACAGACTGACTATTGTGTACAGTTTTAGTGCTGCACCTGTCATAGTCTCTCCACTGGACCCTGTCACCACAGCAGCCTCCATCTCTTTCCTTGTGTCACCTGTGCCTGCTTTAATACACAGAACAAAAAATCAATTTATTATTTAAAGCCAAAAAACATGTTGTGCATATTTAGATTAGTGCCTTTTTCTCTTGGCCATTTCTTTTACTTCATTTAAAATGTATAGCCTATATATTGGCAGTAATATCAAATAATATCAGTAATATCAAATGCATAAGGTTTTTAGAAAAATTAAAACAATATGGTTTGGAATGATACTTGAATTTTCTAAATGTCGAAATTACAGCAACTTACAGATACTTGCACCTGGCATCTCTGGTACAGCCGCATCTTCGGGCTGCAAACTATTTTCTTCATGTTTACGCCGTCTTTTGACAGCGTAAACATGTATTCTATACTTCTACATTGTACAGCATTTGCTTGCTGTGCCTGTAGTTTTTCTCCTTTTCTTTTCTTTTCCTTTCCATTTCTTTGCTAAAGAAACAACTATGTTATCTAAAATAGCTCCAACGAATTGGCTGTACCCGGAAAACGATAGATTTTTGACCAATCGTGGACGGTGCACCGTTCGAGTTTACACCGGGGAAATGCCCACCCCCACCCTTTGGATTTTGGATCGCTCCAGTTAAACAGTTGAATGGTATTAAGGCCGTCCTAAAAGTGAGCGTAAACTAGTAGGATTTTTTTTCTTGAATAGTGCCGTGGCCGTAGCGGCCGTTTGTTTGACCGGCCGTTCGGGAAATCTCCTGAGTGTCCCGATGGCCAGTCCGACCCTTTACCTAACCTTATGCAAGTCATATGTTATATGACATCAGAACTACCAGTTGTATCCATCCCTTAGACCAGGGTTCCCCAATTAGATTTCCAAAAGGGACAAATTTGGTCAGGCATGCCGAGCCAAGGGCCAACATGTTTGTTTGTTTTTTGTTGTCAGTTTTATGCACGGATGTTACTTCTATTATGATTTTATAACTATTTTATAAATGTATCACTATTAGTAATGGTGTTGGGAGTCACACAAGAAAAATAATTTAGCTACTCTTGAAACAAAATTTGTCTAAAACTAACGATTTCATTATGAAATGCCCCTGGAGCATATTCTGTACAAACAGTCAGCAAACACAACAGACAGCTGTTCCATGTTGGTTCGGTCACAGGACTAGCCCATTGCTAGTGAGAATGATTCTGTTTTCCTCAAATTGGTGTTTGGACTCGAAAAAACACTCCTCCGCTAAAACTTTGACTCTTCTGGTTGCCGTGTTAGCCGACAGCGGCACTTGTTTAACAGCTCAACAACCATTTTGGGGGATTTTTTCCTATTGGTTTAAAACTTCGGCAGCCATCCATGTCGATTGCACATTGTTTAATTAACTCGGCATTGGCGAATGGCTTCTTAGCTCTTGCAAGCTTCCAAGAAACGTGTAACGAAGCAGCTGTTGCGCTCTCTTGTGCCAATGTTGTAATACACATAGTTAAAACTGAGTGTTTGTATGATGTTATTATGCTTGCAATTTTTCAGATTCAGATGTCCGATTTTTCTGGGTATTTTGCATTAAAACTGGCAGCATAAATAGAGTTATAGCTGTCAGCTTTAGCAGATACTAAAGTATCTACGTACTTTAGTTTTAATTGGTCTCTTTAGCTGTCAATCTAGGTTGCAGAACAATGAAGCAGGCCACATCTAACTGTTGTCTTGCCTCTTCTTCCCCCCAGATGTGCAGCAGCTCTCTCTCCCGGAGCCCCCACAGATTAAAGAGGAACAGGAGCTGTGGACCAGTCAGGAGGAAGAGCAGCTCCAAGGACTGCAGTCTGAAACTACAGACTCCATGTTCACTTCTACCAGCGTGAAACATGACTGTGATCAGGAGGGCTCCTCTGAATGTTCACATCTTGACCAAACCGTTAAAGTGGAGAACAGAGAAGGAGACTCTCTACCCACCAACACAACTGAGGAACAAATCAAATTGCCTGATGGACAAGACAACGCAGCACCAGAACCAGGCAGTGACTCTCAGCCCCTCTCTGTTGTAGCTCCAGACTGTCCTACAGCTCAGAGTTTGGAGGAGGAACATGGAAGACTGTTGCTGTTTGGGAACAGAAACAATGAGGCTCTGACAAGGGAAAATATGCCACAGAGACGTCACGAAGGAAAAACAATACATCAGTGTCAACAATGTAACAAACGTTTTTCTCAGAAGGGTAATCTGGTTATTCATATGAGGACACACACAGGAGAGAAACCGTATCAATGTCAGGAATGTAGCAAAAGATTTAGTGTGAAATCTTATTTGGTTGGACACATGAGGACACATACAGGAGAGAAACCGTATGAATGTCAAAGATGTAACAAACGGTTTGCTCAGAAGGGTAATCTGGTTGAACACATGAGGATACACACAGGAGAGAAACCGTATCAATGTCAGGAATGTAGCAAAAGATTTAACGGGAAGTCTCATTTGGTTCGACACATGAGGACACACACAGGAGAGAAACCATATCAATGTCAGGAATGTAGCAAACTCTTTGCTCTACGTGGTTATCTGGAACAACACATGAGGATACACACAGGAGAGAAACCTTATCAATGTCAGGAATGTAGCAAACTCTTTGCTCATAGTGGTTCTCTGGAAAAACACATGAGGATACACACAGGAGAGAAACCATTTCAATGTCAGGAATGTAGCAAAGTCTTTTCTCAAAGTAGTTCTCTGGAATATCACATGAGGATACACACAGGAGAGAAACCTTTTCAATGTCAGGAATGTAGCAAAAGATTTAGCGTGAAGTGTCATTTGGTTGGACACATGAGGACACACACAGGAGAGAAACCATATAAATGTCAAAAATGTAGCAAACTATTTGCTCATAGTGTTTCTCTGGAACATCACATAAGGAAACACACAGGAGAAAAACCTTTTCAATGTCGAGAATGTAGCAAAAAATTTAGCGGGAAGTGTCATTTGGTTAGACACATGAGGACACACACAGGAGAGAAACCATATCAATGTCAGGTATGTAGCAAACTCTTTTCTCAAAGTGGTTATCTGTATAAACATATGAAGACACACAGGTGAAAAACTGTATCAATGTCAACAATGTAACAGATATTTTGCTGTGGGGCCTATACGATGAAGCAAGTTCAATATACCTGGGAGGTATTCCAGAAAGTGGGTTTTGTGAAAACCCTGAGTTGGGTAACCCTAAATTGAGGCTAACTCTGGATTTTCCGTTCCAGAAAGAGAGGTAATGCAAACTGTTGGTCAGTGTCCATGGTAACTGCCTCTGTGAACCTAACATACTCACTAGCAGGTTTTCCATGACACACTCTGCATATCTACCCATCCCCTCTCACTTTCTGAGCCCGATACAGTTGGCAGACTCCTTGGCTTTTCTGGTTCAGCCGACCAATCTCAAATAAAATGTAATTCTCTTAGTTATACACAGGGAGAGGATTTTAAGACTGCGATTCGATGTGCTTTATTCCCTGATGAATACCTAATTACCGTTTCCCGTCACATTCCATAATTAATTTTAGCATCATTCTCAGCCATTCCATCGCTAATGTAACACACCGTGGATGTGCAATCAGAACTGACCAAATCCTTTTTGGCACTGAAATAAAGACAAATCATTGAAATTGTATTTGGTCTTCTTCATTGCCTACAAATAGAAATCCAACAATAAGTATTTTTATCGGTTATTGTTCCTACAATTTACATGATTTACCTGTGACCATGTACCCATGGAGTCAGATGGCTGAGCGGTGAGGGAGTCGGGCTAGTACTCAGAAGGTTACCGGATCGATTCCCCGCTGTGTCAAATGATGTTGTGTCCTTGGGCAAGGCACTCCCTGTACTTACTGTAAGTCGCTCTGGATAAGAGCGTCTGCTAAATGACTAAATGTAAATGTACCCTCCTGTAACTGGTGTTCCAGCAAATCAATTTCAAGATTGTAGGGGGTCAATATTGGCCAAACTGAAAATTCCATCTCCTCTCCTCATCCACACCACCTCCACCTCTAGCCTCCTCTCCTCAACCACACTTCCTCTCCCCTCCTCTCCTCATCCACACCACCTCTAGCCTCCTCTCCCTACCCCTCCTCTCCTCATCCACGCTCACCTCTAGCCTCCTCTCCCTTCCCCATCTCCCCTCTAATATTGTGTTTTTTTGGGGAGCAAATAATGCTAGTTTGTTGTTTACTTGATCGTTTTCATGACAAGCAAACACAGAAAGTGCACCAGAAAGGAGCAGGGAGGTCATACTGTATATAAACAGGTAGCACCTAGTGGACAGGTGTGCTTAATGCAGCATGCAATATGTTACATGGTGGCGGTAGTGGAGCCAAGCGCACCAAACACAGATGCAGCACTGGGAGGTAAGGTCCTGACAGTTTGAATGTCTATGGAATCATGCAGAATGGAAGGGGCAGTGTAGCTGGGCAGTCGCTTGGCAGGGAGGCTGGCGATCCTGAAGGCACAGGCAAGACAAAGTTAGAGAGACAAAAATACTTGCAATAGTTAATGAGCCTTCAAACTATTGCGGCCGAGAACGGTGACTACCAAAGTAGGAGAAACAACAATCCAGCGAGAATGACAGGAAAACCAGGGTTGATAAACTGCGGGGCTGATACCATCGATGCACACACACACCCACACAGGTGTACAGTTCTCCAGGATGGCTTGAGCACAGGTGCCACACCTGGGGACAAACATGTTGAAGTAGTCACTATCACAAGACCAAAGTCAATTTCATTTCAGGTTGGATATTTGACAGATCTCCCTTTCTCTGCTAGACTACGTTAGTCTGCTAATAGAGGATCCCATCCTATCCCTATACCCCCCTACCTCACCCACCAAACCCATCCCAAGGACAGCCTGTGGGGACTGCTGCTGTTTTAGGTTATTTTCGTTCGTCAGAAAGTGTTTGGATCAAGAGAATGGAGTGGAATATCTTTCAGAATCAAGGTAGCTTGATGGTTTATTCAGCAAAGCAGCAGTTGATACAAGAATACAAAAAATAGCTTGAAACTTCTAAGATCCAGCACATACAATTATTTCCCAACATGAACCCCATAATTTACACACAGTTAATTCCATTTTCCATGACTCGTCTTGTGCACAAGCTCCCTATCTCTATTATATCAGCTCGACCTGCTCCCTCTGTTCCCCTTTCCCTTCCTAGAAGTGCACATTTACTCCCCGGTGGATGAGAACTAGCTCCTCCAGCTGGCTCCTGTTCTGAGGTTTCTCCTTCTAGACCCTGTCAATGCTCCTCTTCTCCTTCTAGACCCTGGCATGACCCCTCCTTTCCACTACTTTGTAACATAGGAATGTGTTGTTTCTTATTTGTGGTTCCAAATCAAATAAACATTTGGATAGCCCTTTTTACATGCAAGCATGTCACATACGCCCTCACAAAAAATGGAAGAAACCTTGGGAGGAGCAATTCAGTTAATGCCAACCTTCCTCCAGAGACGGTTGGTGAAAGAGGAGCAGAACAAAGACCTTAACATAGTCATACAGCAGAAAAGTGTCAATGCGTTTTGAGACGCCAAAATCCATTGTTCAACTTGGTAGATGGAGAAAGGGACCAGGAAACTCGCTGTTGCCCGTCATAGACTGGTTTCCGGTTGACGACCAGGTCCAGCGTTGGCAGACCGACAACCAAGCAGGTGCTGGGGTGGGGGGGGGACAGAGAGGGGAGAGCAGGGATTAGAGAATGCCAGGAGCAGCTAACAGTTAAAGTCATATTAGAATGAGATCCCCACCGGTCAAGTGTGGACTAGTGCAGCAATTTAGCTGAGCAAAAAACAAACAAAGGGTATTTGAAAGGGTATTTGATGCAGCCTTAGACATTAAGACAGCGCTAGCCCCCCTCGGTTGGAACATGAAATCTGTTCCAGGGGAGAGAACTCTAGAATAAGGTATATTTATAGAATAAGGCTCCACTGTCTGTGTCTGTTTAAGGACGAGCAACAGACTGTCAGATAATGAAACCCAGACCCCTGCCTTCTTCACTATTTATGGGCACCCTTACATATTAGGCTATAGTACAGTCAATCAATTTTTGCCACAACACTGTGAAGGCAGGACCTGTGCTGCTGGAGTCTCAGTGAAGAAAGAAGCCAGGTCCCATACAACAGTAGTCTGAAACAAGATGTCACATCACATTAACAGACAATTCACGGTTCAGTAATCACACCATATATTGAATAGATAGCTTTTATTCAAGTCTTTTATTGTCAGATGCACAGAACAACACAGGGTCAGACTCAGTGATACAAGTAACGCGTTACTGTAATCCGATAACTTTTTTCGAGTAATTGTGTAAAGTAAGGGATTACAAGTGCAAAAACAGTCATTAGATTACTGTTACTTTCCCGCAAGCAGGCTGCGTTACTGCATTACTAAACAGTGATTTTGTTTGTGAGTGTCTAATGACAATCAGGTATGAGCGGTGTGACATCAGTGTGTGTGTAGATCAACAAGAGATCCAAGAGATCCAAAAAAAAGAATATTAAAGTATACTATAAGTATACTAAAATATGGATAGCACACTTTTAGTTCACTTTTGTACGGTGGCCCTGAAGTGCAACACAACGGCAAATAGCAAAACACAACGGCAAATAGCAAAACACAACGCAAATAGGAAAACACAATGGCGAATAGGAAAACGCAACGGCAAATAAGAAAACGCAACGGCGAATAGGAAAACGCAACAGCAAATAGGAAAACGCAAGGCAAATAGGAAAACGCAACGGCAAATAGGAAAACACAACAACATTAACTTCTGACGGAAAAGGTAGGGCCTATCTAGCAGAAGACAGACCCTCCTGATCTGTCTTTTAACAGGAAGGAGCGGTGAAAAACACGTTTGAATGGTTTTCGACGGGACAGACAGCAGCACTATCTCGATTTACTGCCATTTTCGGTATACTACCACATAATAACAATTGGTTACTGGTGTGTTGCATCATGTATATGTCTCATACTTTATTAACAGTAATGTATTACATGATTAATCTATAACAATAGGCAGCCATATTGTGAAGCAGAGCTAGAAATGGCTATGCTAGCTGCGTACTGTAGCCTAATGATTGAGGACTATTGAGGTCTACTGAACATTTAACTTTAGACTGTTGAAGTAAATGGGACTTGTTAAACACGTTTTTTATTCATCAGCCCACTTACAATTGACCACGTTAACAACGTGTTAATTTCTCCTGGACACATCTGAAAAGCAAAGCACGGAAAAAGCATCTCACAAATCCCGTTCTGCAGTTCACGTTACAACCGATCTCACTAGAACTGAGTACGGCGAGGGCTATGATCGTCTCATCTCCACTCACGCAGTGCCTGCGCGGCCAGTCTGACTAGATAACAGCAATTGTCATTAGCATTTTGGATTAGGATATTGTTCCATAAATATATCTAAACATATTTTAGCCTTTATCTGGCTGACAATTGTGTTGATCACAAAAATTGTATTGACTTGGCATGCAGTTTGTTTAACTGAAAGTAGCTACTAATGTATCAAGCTACTTTTGACAGATTTTTGTAACTTAGATTGCAAAATTTTTATGACTAGTAGCTTCTGTGTAGTGAAGCTGAATATATTTGTTGAGTAGCTAGTAGCTTAGCTCACTACACATCAAGTAGCTTGCCCATCACTGCATATAAGTACACAGGACGCTACTGTGCTACTCGATCAATAAAAGAGCTTAGCTACTGAAAAGTTACTTAGTTTTGTAAATAGCGACGTTACAGCCAAGCTACTGACAAATGTAGTTAAGCTAGTAGCGTCGCTACAAGTAGCGAAGCTACTGCCCATCACTGCTTATATGTTATGCCAGGTTGCTTTGCTTCTTGTCCTAAGACTTTCCGTGCCCAGTCGGACCCTGTGTTGTTCTGTGCACCTAACAATAAAAGACTTGAACATTTATATTTGTAGTATCCTACTTGATGCAAGTTTAATCTAGATAGCAATCACACCAGCAACTGCTCAATTTAAAACAAGGAGTTTGGTAGCATAAATAGAACAGAATATACAAGGCAACCAATTGCATTCATTAAAACATTTTATTATACAATATTTCCAGTGAGAGGGTCATTGTTTTTAGTGTGTGGATCTGAAATTTCTGCCGAACGTTGAGAGCAGGCTGGACGATAGCAACCCTTGATCGGCAATTCATTGTTGCTAGCTCTAATCACTAACTACGCTAATAAGAGAAGACTAACTGACACGCGGGTTTTCTTTACATGTGTGAGGTTGTCTCTTGCTGTGGTCAAGAGGTCAAGCAGCAGGTCTCGGACAATACACATATAGATGGGAGAATGTGCACTTTAACCTTTGGAAAGAGCAACCTGCAGAAAATAGTATAAACGATGAGTGATGACTGAACCACCTGAGTGTTGTTCTTTCTATGCCTTAAATTGTGGAATGTCTACCGTTTAAGGATATGTTTTGGTGGTTACTATATTTGTATGGTACATCCATTATCATATAATGTTCATCTGGGAGACATGTTTGTCAGTCATGCCAACCACTTTGCCTGTCGTGGTGACCTGATCCGAGCAGCTCGATTAATAAACGAAGTCAACTCTTTTTAATTGTGGTGCGTTCCTTGGCCCGTCTTCCGACAGAAAATCATTTAACAAATTGGCCCCAAAGATATAAATGGTGTGTTGACATGCATCACACATACTGCTTTGCTGAAATGCCTGTGAGATTTTGGACATGTTACGGACTAGGGCCGGAGAACATCAACATAGTGGACGAAATACCTTTATGGCTCCTTTATTGACCCTCGGGGATAACATTTTAGATCGACCTTTGTCTTTATCTGAAATTTCTCGCATTGCGCAGGACGCCCCAAAACCGTTTATACATCCAAAAGCATTCATAAATTGGTACACGGCTGTTTTGATGCATTCGGGTTCAAGTGGTAAAGATTCCCGTTATATTTTGACTACATTAATGCCAAACGTAAAGTTAGACACATTAATTAGAAGCTTGTCCAACTTAATCTGTTGAATTTGACAACCCTGAAGATGAGGACAGTGCCCACCCATGGTTGACGCATGCGCATAAACAAGACCACATTGTTGAGGTGTCTGAATTCTTACAGAAACACGCATTCCAAGAACGTGATGTAACTCAGGTACTAAATTGTAAACGTAAATCTGACGTAACTGTTTCTGCATATGCTAATCGCTTTCAAAAAACGTGGAAAGATGACGCTAAATTAGACATTAACGACACTGAAGATACTTTTTTTGTTAGTATGCAGGGGCGGTCTTTACTACAGGCGGTATAGGCGGTCGTCTAGGGTGCCACTCAGAGGGGGGCGCAAAAAAAATGTGCCCAGCAAAAAAAATGAAAAACGTTCTTAATTTGTTGCTGGGCAGTTTTTTTTGCGCCCCCTTCTATATCTCCGACCAATATTTTGACATTCCAAAAATTAATCTAACATTAGGGTAAAATGAGCCAGGTATACGTCTCCTTAAAAAGGAAAGGGTACGTACCTCCTTGGTGTTATCAGAACATGCTTGCACAGTGAGGCATTTGGTTAGAGTGTGTGTGTTCAAGAACTTTGAAAAACGAAATAATGAAGAGGCAAAAGCTATCCAGGGCGAAATTTAAGAAGAAAAGAAAGGAAGAATAAGAGAAATGTGCAAAGGCGAAAGGTAAATCTTTAAATTCTGGTCTTAGCCTATGATAAATTCCAGATAAGAAAACAGTTCATGAGTGTGAATTACTCCGGGCACTTTAGTGGAGTTAAGAAGAAAAGATGTATCATTATCATTGAACGTTTTTCTACTCCCTGTCACATAACCTAGTTCTTTAAGGATTTTACAGAGGCGGCTAGCCTATATCAACAATTTTATGTCTATTTATTCTATGTTATACAAAAAAAAACACGATTAAAATAGGGGCGCACATATAGGCTAAAGCCAATTAGCCAGTGCAACAACACTACAAATATTTTACTCCTTGCATAGCACACCCAATAATTGCCGTGTTTGTCTTCCTTAATATCCTTAATGCCTAATGAGTGTGCTATGCAACGAGTAAGATATTTGTATTGTTGTTGCATTAGGCATTAAGGAAGACAAACACGGCAATTTGTCAACGAGTGAGGAATACTGGTAAAAATCCAAGTGTCGTATTGTCAACTTTAGCGAATGGATTGTATGTTATCTTGCTAGATAGTTAGCTAACGCTAGCTAGCCAGTGACTTCTGACGTTCCTTGTTATTGCCATTCAGTCGAAACATCAGTTCAAGTTCAGCTGTAACGCAATTTGCGTCATTTTCAATGTGTCATGACATTTTGGTGAATTCCGTTTTGTCTAATTTTGTTCAGGGAGATTGATTGCTTAAAATGAGTGATTATGTACGGTGGCCCTGAAGTGCAAATCACACCCCCTAATATGAGTACACTTCTAAGATTGTTGTTTGCCAGGCATCAACAGAACAGAAGACTAAAAAAACATTATTTGCAGGGAGTGAATGTGACCGTACCCCGTGTGTGCACCGTTGAACAGGGGGGCGTGGCCGAAGCGTAGTTCAGCACAGACTTAGGGACATTTTCTCAGGGATTTTGTTCTTTATTTAATGTTTATTCATTGTTGTTGTTGTGTTTATTTGAAAGAAATGCAGTCTTGCAGGGCAAAATAGCGTTTGAAAGTTGCAATTCCGTTTTCGTGCAAAAGCGTTTTCAACTTTTTTTTGGGGGGGGGGGGGGGGGGGGCGCCACGAGTAAAGCTCGCCTAGAGCGCCAAACGTGCTAGGACCTCCCCTGGACATACAGGAGAATATTGTTAGGACCAATCGGGATGCCAGAATGTTAGGAGGATAATCAGATCTTGGACGTCATAGCTAACATGTTCAAGGACAATTCTCTAGGATTGTAGGCATCTTGGCACCAGTGTTTCTGGTAATCATGATTGTTGTAGTGATCATGGGTTGCTGCTTTCCAATATTTCGAGCACTTATGGTGAGATCTCTGCACTCCATCACTAACATACCGGTCATAACCACAGGAAATATAGCGGTTAACATCAAATCTATTAGAGGACGTTCTGATACTTCTTCTGAAGACTCATTCTCATCAATTGACTCCATCGACAATATTGATTACGAAAAATAGTGTTGCATGCCATGCAATGTTTAATTATGGGTCAACTGAGTTGAACAGATGGAGAAGGAGAGGCCATACCTAGAGGAATTCGAGTTCGCGGCTGAATCTCGGATGAAGACATCCTCTTTCTTGAAACTTGTTTGTGTGTGATGTTAATTTAGATTCATAAGTTCAGAGCCTTCCTCCCGTTAGGAATGTAATAAGGAATCATATAAAAAATGTTATTGAGTGTTATGTATATTTAGCATGAGAGTGTTGTAAACTTAGAATTGTCACACAGAGATGACACTTGGGATTTTACCCGTATGATAAGTGGGGTTTTGACCAAGTGAGTGTCTGTGTGGAGTGTAGCGTAGATTAGCCGCATGATCTTTTCCTCATTCTTTGTCAAGTGTGGAGTGGGGTTTTGGTTGTGCGAGTATAGGTTACAGGTGACTGATAACTCATGCATCATTGGTAATTGTGATGGGAATTCAAGTTGATTCCAGATTGATTAAAAGGGTGCAGGCTTATCAGACATTTGTTCAGTGATTTAATGTGTTGAAAATGGTAAAACCATTTCCAAAGACAGAAGAGGGGGGACTGATACGCGGGTATTGTGGAATGTCTACCGTTTAAGGATATGTTTTGGTGGTTACAATATTTGTGGTCCGGCTCATGCATATAATGTTCATCTGAGAGACATGTTTGTCAGTCATGCCAACCACTTTGCCTGTCGTGGTGACCTGATCCGAGCCGCTCGATTAATAAACGAAGTCAACTCTTTTTCATTGTGGTGCGTTCCTTGGCCCGTCCTCCGACTGAAAATCATCAAACATTAACTTTGTATGCCAACGAACACCGATAACTAGAACTAATTTGACAAACGTGACTTCAAGTGCTTATACTCATCCTGATGTTGTGATTAGTTGACAACATATCAACTATCACTTCGTATGTAGCCTATGCCTTGCATCAAAATCATTCTTAAAAATAGCTGAAGTATTTTCGAGGGATTCATGTTTTCAAAATAGGCGTTCTCCTTCCTGTTAAAAGACAGACAGTCCGTCTGTCCAATCAGGAGGGTCCATCTTCTGCTATATAGTTCCTACCTTTTCCGTCAGAAGTTAATGGCTGTGTCTACTACCACGCACTTTATGAAGTACACTGCAATACAGTGCCCTGCAAAACAGTGCACTTACATATTCAGTGCACTCTGTCGCTGAAAAGTGCTGTCTCAAATGGAACACTGCTACGTTAAACACTTGGTGGAAGTGACGGACGCAAATCTGCTCGCCACACCCGCAAAACCTGCCAAAATGAACGCGCTTCTCCACTTAAGTGGAAAAAGCTGCCGAAAGGGCTCCTCCTTTTCCGCTACGTAGCCAAGATGGCGCCCGTTTAGGGCGAGTAGTGTCCATCGTTGTACACTGTTTTTTTTGACCGTTTGCAGTGCGCCATCCTGGTACTTTCAGTGCACTAAATTATTCTGGTTTTGTGAGTGAAGCGCCCGAAGCACTGAAAGTCAGTGCTCGAAGTGTACAAGTGCGCGATAGTAGACACAGCCAATGTCTTTGTGTTTTCTTATTTGCCGTTGTGTTTCCTTATTTGCCGTTGCGTTTTCGTATTTGCCGTTGCGTTTTCCTATTCGCCGTTGTGTTTTCCTATTCACCGTTGTGCTTTCCTATTCGCCGTTGTGTTTTACTATTTGCCGTTGTGTTTGGCTATTTGCCTGTGTTTTGCTATTTGCCGTTGTGTTTTGCTATTTGCCGTTGTGTTTTGCTATTTGCCGTTGTGTTTGCTATTTGCCGTTGTGTGTTGCACTTCAGGGCCACCGTACTTTTGATATACTTTTAAGAAGTATACTTAGAAAATAGTTCACTTTAAATATACTTCTAAGGAGTATTCTTAGAAAATAGTTCACTTTTGATATACTTTTAAGTATGCTTTTAAAATAGTTCACTTTTGTAAGAAGTATACTTAGAAAATAGTTCACTTTTGATATACTGTTAAGGAGTATACTTAGAAAATAGTTCACTTTTGATATACTGTTAAGGAGTATACTTAGAAACTAGTTCAATTTAGATATACTGAAGCTGTAACCTTAATTACTGCCAAAACATTCTGAAGCCCTATAATCTTATACTAATAATTATCAATTGGAGTATTAATGGGAAAAAATTGAAAAAGCTACTTGAGAAAGAAGCAGACAGAAGGGTTGCATTATGCATTTGAAGGTTATACTGTCAAACTGACTGAAGAACGAAATAACGACGTGAAAAAATGAAGATAGCGTGGCTCATTGGCTGGACAATTTCCATGATGCAAGGCAGTAAATAGTGTTAAAATTTGCTGATAAGTTTGCCATTTGTTCGAAATACAAATCTAACTTCATGAATTTCGTTTTTTAAATGTGTCTGCTCAGAATGTAGTGTTTTGTTACATGGTCATTGTTGTGCTGGTTTACCATTGTAACCATGAATTAAATGAATGTTACGTTTCCTAAGAACAGCTGGATTCTTTCAACTTTAAGGCTTATGCAGTAAATAGCTTCTTTCAGCTAAGAATCTGTAGTGTAACTTTGTGAAGGCCCCCGTTCTCGCCAAGTGACGCAAGATCTGAGGCGTTTGAGGGGCTCCTAATTTTTTTTATATATTAGTAAGTCATAGTAAAATTATTTGTTTTAAGTTTACTTCTTGAAGTACTTACATTAATTGAAAGTGCACTTGAAAGTATTGTAAAGCATACTTTGAGGCTCTTTAGGAAGCATATGTTACATCAGTCCAAGACACAAGTTGAGCTCTTTATTACCTCCAACAGGTTACATACAACAACATTCAGAGCACAGTATTCCTTTCAACTGCCAAACTGGAAAAAAAGCTTTTTTCGAACCACTCGATCTGTGCTGTGCTCTCTTTCTTTGTATCTCGTCCGCACCAGCGCCACCTTTTGGCGGAAATGTAAATCCAATGCGAACAAACCAACTAAGCATGTATTAGAACAGTTCTACTAATGTTTTAGCCAGTTCGAGTAGGGGGTACCTGCAGAGCCGGAGGCCCCGGAGAGCCGGAGAGCTGCAGTTTCAGGACCGCAGTTCTAGGACCCTCGTTTTATCTGACAGCGCCACGTAGCGAATAGAATAAACATGGACAGCCTCCCGCCTCATGCCCTCCCGTCTCATGCCCTCCTGTCTCATGCTTCTACTTAAAAAAAAAAAAAGCTTGTCTGGTCCGCTATTTCTCCTTTCTGCTTTGGTGTACTTGTTTTTTTTTAGCTAGACTACAAACTAAAAATCCATTCTAGCAGCCTGGGAGGCCTGGTTGAGTTTAGGCGTCACAACGACGGTTGAGGTTAGGATTAGTTTAAGGCCAGGAGTCGTAGCAGAGGTCAAGGTTAGGCACAACCACGACGGTTGGGGGACAATGATGGTCGGTACAGCACACTGTGCATTTTGTCATCTGCGGTGTGTTCTTTTTTTTTAAGACACTGATGTGTACCTTAAGGAAAATCACAAAAAGAAACCATCAAAGTCTGCAACCATAAATTGCTCTAGGTAATGTTGGAGTCTCGAAAGTGGTTCTTAGAGTTGCAAGAATTTACAGGCTTGGAGTCAGGAGATTGATTACAAAGGCTTTCGTCTTTTTATTTGCCAGGTAGTTTGGAATCATACGCAGAGCTTCTCTAGCCAGAGAAGTCTGACATGCATTCAATAGACAATAACTTTTATACAGTCTTCCTACGTCATACAAATATCTTTGGCAATTATCAGACAACACACAGTTTGTTCAAGATAAACAGATGTCCTCCCTCGGCCATTCTTGTGCAACCCGTGGTTCTAAAGAGCAACGCACCACCCTATCAGGTCATCCTGACCTGACTTCCTCTCTGGAAAGAACATTCTAACGGGAGGGGAGAGTGACTCTCCCAGCTCGCTCTTTACCCCATGACTGAGTATGGGACACAACCAGTCTCCTCTTTCGCCTAATTCCTTACATGGGGATAAACAAGTCTTCCTCTCCAGCCTAATTCCCTACTTGGGCTGTTTCCTCTCCTCATCTGACCCCTGTCCTGGTTTACTCCTTCCTTTGGCGCCAAAAAAGCCCCCAACAGTAACGTTAGCTAAT
Source organism: Hypomesus transpacificus (assembly GCF_021917145.1). Taxonomy (NCBI): domain Eukaryota; kingdom Metazoa; phylum Chordata; class Actinopteri; order Osmeriformes; family Osmeridae; genus Hypomesus; species Hypomesus transpacificus. Next base: position 239,392 of record NW_025813712.1, on the reverse strand, counting down.
ATTCGCTAACAAATTTCAGCATAAAACACTGATGCAGTCATCGCAGGTTTCATTAAATATACGTTAGTGGTGAGTGGGGCTGTGTTCTTCCTGAAGTCCACAACCATCTCCACTGTCTTGAGAGCATTGAGCTCTAGGTTGTTCTGGCTGCACCAGGTCACCAGGTTGTCTGCTTCCCACCTATAATCAGACTCGACACCACCCTCATTGGGCTCATCTCTGGTGGAGACGAGTCTGATTATAGGTGGGAAGCAGACAACCTGGTGACCTGGTGCAGCCAGAACAACCTAGAGCTCAATGCTCTCAAGACAGTGGAGATGGTTGTGGACTTCAGGAAGAACACAGCCCCACTCACCCCCATCACCCTGTGTGACTCCCCAGTCAACACTGTGGAGTCCTTCCGCTTCCTGGGCACTATCCTCTCCCAGGACCTCAAGTGGGAACTGAACATTAGCTCCCTCACCAAGAAAGCACAACAGAGGATGTACTTCCTGTGGCAGCTGAAGAAATTCAACCTGCCAAAGACAATGATGGTGCACTTCTACACAGCCATCATTGAGTCCATCCTCACCTCCTCCATCACCACCTGGTACGCTGCTGCCACTGCTAAGGACAAGAGCAGGCTGCAGCGTATCATCCGCACTGCAGAGAAGGTGATTGGCTGCAATCTGCCTCCCTCGAGGACCTGCACACCTCGAGGACCCTGAGACGGGCGAAGAAGATTGTGGCTGACTCCTCCCACCCTGGACATTCCCTGTTCCAGTCACTCCCCTCTGGCAGAAGGCTGCGGTCCATCAGGACCAAAACCTCCGTCCGTCCGTCATCTGCCGCTTGTCCGGGGATCGGGTCGCGGGGGCAGCGACCTAAGCAGCGAGGCCCAGACTTCCCTCCCCCCGGCCACTTCCGCCAGCTCTTCCTGGGGGACCGCGAGGCGTTCCCAGGCCAGCCGAGAGACATAGTCCCTCCAGCGTGTCCTGGGTCTTCCCCGGGGCCTCTTCCCAGTGGGACGTGCCCGGAACACCTCACCAGGGAGGCGTCCAGGAGGCATCCTAATCAGATGCCCGAGCCACCTCAGCTGGCTCCTCTCGACGCGGAGGAGCAGCGGTTCTACTCTGAGCCCCTCCCGGATGACCGAGCTTCTCACCCTATCTCTAAGGGAGAGCCCGGACACCCTGCGGAGAAAGCTCATTTCGGCCGCTTGTATTCGCGATCTCGTTCTTTTGGTCACTACCCATAGTTCGTGACCATAGGTGAGGGTAGGAACGTAGATCGACTGGTAAATAGAGAGCTTCGCCTTTCGACTCAGCTCATTCTTCACCACGACGGACCGATGCAGAGCCCGCATCACTGCGGACGCCGCACCGATCCGCCTGTCGACCTCGCGCTCCATTCTTCCCTCACTCGTGAACAAGACCCCGAGATACTTGAACTCCTCCGCTTGGTTCAGGATCTCCTCCCCGACCCGGAGATGGCACTCCACCCTTTTCCGGTCGATTACCATGGCCTCAGATTTGGAGGTGCTGATTCGCATCCCAGCCGCTTCACATTCGGTTGCGAACCGCTCCAGTGAGAGCTGAAGGTCACGGCCCGATGAAGCCAACAGGACCACATCCTCCGCAAAAAGCAGCGACCCGATCCTGAGGTCACCAAACCGGACCCCCTCAACACCCTGGCTGCGCCTAGAAATTCTGTCCATATAGGTAATGAACAGAATCGGTGACATAGGGCAGCCCTGGCGGAGTCCAACCCTCACCGGAAACAAGTTTGACTTACTACCGGCAATGCGGACTAAACTCTGGCACCGGTCGTACAGGGACCGGACAGCCCCGATCAGGAAATCCGGTACCCCGTACTCTCGGAGCACCCCCCACATGAGCCCCCGAGGGACACGGTCGAACGCCTTTTCCAAATCCACAAAACATGTGTAGACTGGTTGGGCGAACTCCCATGTACCCTCCAGGACTCCGCGGAGGGTATAAAGCTGGTCCACTGTTCCACGGCCAGGACGAAAACCACATTGCTCCTCCTGAATCCGAGGTTCGACAATCCGACGGACCCTCCTCTCCAGGACCCCTGAATAGACTTTCCCAGGGAGGCTGAGGAGTGTGATCCCCCTAAAGTTGGAGCACACCCTCCAGTCCCCCTTTTTAAAGAGGGGAACCACCACCCCGGTCTGCCAGTCCAGAGGCACTGTCCCCGATGTCCACGCGATGTTGCAGAGTCGTGTCAACCAAGACAGCCCTACAACATCCAGAGCCTTAAGGAACTCCGGGCGGACCTCATCCACCCCAGGGGCCCTGCCACCGCGGAGCTTTTCAACCACCTCGGCGACCTCAGCCCCAGAGATAGAAGGGCCCCCCCCGATGTCCCCAGACTCTGCCTCCACGTCGGAAAGCGTGTTGGTGGAATTAAGGAGGTCTTCAAAGTATTCCTTCCACCGATCCAGGACGTCCCCCGTCGAGGTCAGCAGCGCACCATCCCCACCGTATACAGTGTTGACAGAGCACTGCTTCCCCCTCCTGAGCCGCCGGATGGTGGGCCAGAACCTTTTTGAAGCCGTTCGGAAGTCATTCTCCATGGCCTCGCCGAACTCCTCCCATGCCCGGGTTTTTGCCTCCGCGACCGCCAAAGCCGCGTTCCGCTTGGCCTGCCGGTACACATCAGCTGCCTCTGGAGTCCTACCAGCCAATAAAGTCCGATAGGCCTCCTTCTTCAGCTTGACGGCATCCCTCACCTCCGGAGTCCACCACCGGGTCCGAGGGTTACCGCCGCGACATGCACCGACCAAAACCTCACGCCATACAAACAGTTTCTTCCCTTCCGCTGTTGGCCTCCTCAACAAGGCCAAAGCTCACACTGACTGAATGTCTTTAAAAACTATTTACATTTTGCACTACACTCAATTCCTGTAATATTTGTATTTTATATTGTATTTTATATTGTACATTGGCAACTTATATTTTACTTATTGTATATTTTATTTTAATTGTATTCCACTTAGTATTGCTAGTTTATGTATCCTTAGTATAGTTAGACCACATATTTAAATTTAAGATTCCTATATGTTTACTGTATGCACCTTCCTGCCAAAGCAAATTCCTTGTCTGTGCAAACTTTCATGGCAAATAAATCTGATTCTGATTCTGATTCGGTTAACATCAGGGAAAATATCCAAATCAGCAAGTTTTTCAATTTATTGCAACAAACATGCTCACAAATTTACCTTTAACTCCATCCGTACAATAATTTGTGATTTGGTATTTTTGACCCTCTGTATTTACCGTTGGACAGCTTGGGCATGAGACGGGAGGGCATTAGACGGGAGGGCATGAGACGGGAGGGCCCGTGGCGGATTTAGTGATTTGGGGTCCCCAGGCGAAGACAGGCATGGGGCCCCCTTAACTCCTATTCTTACTCTTTTCAATCCATATAATAATTATGAATATATATATAATATTGATAAGCTATAGCAGCCTAAGTTGAAAAGTTGGATCAAATGAAGATATTGGGGAATCCGGTGATAACGGTCCTAACCTCTATGACTTTGTCACCTTTTTCCTTTCTAGTGATATTTTCAAGCATTTAGCCTACTCATATTGCATTAATTCATTAAGAAGCCCCATTGAAATAAGCTATTGTAACAACATTTTCACCGGCAGTATTTCAGATGGAATCGCAATTCAGACAGTACAGTACCATCTGTTAACTGAAAATAGAGAGGCGGGTAGAACCGAAACTGTACTGTCCTGTAGCTAGTGGTCCAGGACAGTGTAGCTAGTGGTCCAGGCCAGTGTAGCTAGTGGTCCAGGACATTGTAGCTAGTGGTCCAGGACAGTGTAGCTAGTGGTCCTGGACAGCGCCTCCGCTGGCACAGGACAGTAGCTAGTGGTCCAGGACAGCGCCTCCGCTGGCACAGGACAGTAGCTAGTGGTCCAGGACAGCGCCTCCGCTGGCACAGGACAGTGGTACGTGACAGCGCCCCCACTGGTACATGACAGTTACTGTTCTGTTGATAGTGGTACGCAACTGTCTCGTAACAGTTGCATTGGTTGTCTTGCAGCATTTTTGTTGACTGTCACATAACATTTTAGAATGGGAGAACAGGCTATAAACTTTTATTTTCAAAATATAAGTTAAACTGTCTCTAAACCATACTTGACGTGTCGCTACAAGCTTACCATACAAAGTAGTCAATTTTTACAGTGTGTGTAATGTAAAGCAGACTGTTACGTATTGACTTAGTAAAAACGTATTTTACTCAGAGTAACTGAATGCATATGAGCCACCGCCGGAGACGTTATTATTGCATTATTGTTATCAGCGCCTCCTAGTGACGGCGTGTATATCATTAATTTTAATAATTAAAGTCAACATAGGCTACAGGTTACCTACATTTTGCAGTCAAGGGGTGTGTTTTATTGACATTGTTCTACATATGGAAATAATGAAGAATTATGTTTTCTTTATTATTTTAAAGACAAAATGAAATATGAATGTGTTTATAATAACAAGGTTTGAGTATTTTCATTTTCCAATACACTGTTAAATTGCAGTTCCCTGTCAGTCACCACAGCCAGGTTACATTAGTTTTCTTTGTTTACAAGCATTTCTCTCAATAAAATAAAAATCAACACATACCATTAATATTTTCAATAAAAATAGATGTATTTGAAAACATAAATAATACAATTCAAAACACTTTTTGTACATGTACAAAACACTGTAGTACACTATATATTCACTCAAACACAGTTCCTGAGGCAAGGCACATCTCAGCCATGTACCGGCAAACGCTGTCGTTCTTTCTGATGATGTGGATGGTGACCTTAAAAAAGACATCAACAATTGAAATGCTCATCAAAAACAACGGTAACAGAATATATTATTACAATTATTTTGACCAGGGCCAATTTAGACATATACATTACATAAAAGGTGTGAAATGAATTTACTTGATATTTCCTTACTTCAGGCATCATCACATCAAACAGAAAATCAAGTGTGTCCAGGTCACCATCCAACTCCAAAGTACCCTTTATTCTGTCAAGTAGTTTGATACTCTGGGGATGGATACAAAATGTTAAGAAAAGAGAAAAATAGTCTATTATAAAAATGCATGTTTCTTGCTAAAGCACACAATGAGTTTTCATATTAATATGTGAAGATTATATCATGTAATGTCCGGATCATTAATTGTCTTCTTGACATATGTACATTATTTGACCACATAGGCTACTTTGGCAAACGCATGCAGTATATATTTTTGTCCAAAGATATGTAATGGTCATAGCAGAATCCAATGACTAATAAATTAATCCAAGGCACTTGTGGAATATTTTGTTAATCACCATAGGCATTAAACTTACATTTTCCTCATTGAAAAGGAAACGCTTTGGTCTTAAAAGCTGCTTCAGTTTCAATGAGGTTCCGGGATTTCTCCAAAGATACATCCGGCTCGACTTAATTTCATCAGACACCAGTGCTTGATGTATTTTCTGTGAGGACATATTTTTGCAGACCATAAGACACCCAAGCCAATACAATAATGTGTGTTTATTATTATTATTGTTGATTACTATTGTTTAGTGAACCAGATTTACCTGGAGCTCATCGTCACCAATGAGACCCTGCACTCCATCCTGCTGCAGAACTCTTAGTGTCCTACATAGAATAACAAGTCATTGACATCCATTTAATTTGTAATGTGAAAGTAGGAAAGTATACCAAACCAGCCACATACCCATCAAAGTTTAAAGGCAAAGGTCTCTTGCAACCACACCAGTAGGGATCTCTGATGGATTGCTCTGCGACACCAGCACAATTTGTGTGCAGCCATCCTTTGCAGTCTTCACACTGTAGCCAGAGGAGAGTCTTTACCTCTGGATAGAGTGAACTGCAGGTGGAATAAATATAAGAAAATCACAACACCTACAACCAACACATACTCCCTCATGCAGGCATATGCTCAGTAAATACATTTCCTACCCCTCTGTCCCCAGCTTCTGGAAAACAAAGACATTCAGGTCAGCCGCCATACACTCATGTTGCCTACTGCTTTTCCCAGTGTGATTTTGAAAATGAAAAATACTGGATGATAAAACACATATCTATGAAAAGTCAAGAAAGCTGGCTCCTGACATTTTGTCGAGTGCAAATATTTTTCACTCTTCAATGTAAACATACGACCGGTAATCGACGCTTCTAACCCAAACCCAAATACATAGGCCTATAGCCTACAATAGACTAATATACAGTTTGTGCTAAAAATATATTTTATGAGATTGCCTTAATAGCATGTGAGTGTCGCGCTAAGTGGCAGTCTGCAGAGACAACGGTAACAGGACAGCGGGGATTTGTGCTCTTACAAATCGCCACACTTCTATGGACAAATATACCATTTGTGTTAAAACGATATCATTCAGTCAAATAGCCTATCTAATTTGCCTATCTTTTGACCTTATTTCAAAACCAAATTGATTGTTAAAATCTGAAATCAGAATCAGAAAATGTCGCCTTACCCGCCATTGATTGCACCAAGACTTAAATAAAATCTTGTAGAACTGTAAGGGCCAACTCTGGTTGAAACCAGCTCTGGTTTAAACCAATTAACTTAGAGACACACTGTCACAAGACAACAGGATACGCTATGTGCGTGTTGCGAGACAGTTAAAATAGCCTTCTTTAACATTATAGCCATAGGCTTTAACGTTTTAAACAAAACAGTTCCTAAGATATAAGACGGATCTTTCTGAATCCTGTGTGTTTTGTTAAGTGGATACTGAAACAATTGTAGCCTACTTTTTTATATTTACATAAACAGATTTATGTGTAATATACAATTAATAGACGTTTAAATTCAGTTACTCTGAGTAAAATACGTTTTTACTAAGTCAATACGTAACAGTCTGCTTTACATTACACACAATGTAAAAATTGACTACTTTGTATGGTAGGCTTGTAGCGACACGTCAAGTATGGTTTAGAGACAGTTTAACTTATATTTTGAAAATAAAAGTTTATAGCCTGTTCTCCCATTCTAAAATGTTATGCGACAGTCAACAAAAATGCTGCAAGACAACCAATGCAACTGTTACGAGACAGTTGCGTACCACTATCAACAGAACAGTAACTGTCATGTACCAGTGGGGGCGCTGTCACGTACCACTGTCCTGTGCCAGTGGAGGCGCTGTCCTGGACCACTAGCTACTGTCCTGTGCCAGCGGAGGCGCTGTCCTGGACCACTGTCCTGGACCACTAGCTACTGTCCTGTGCCAGCGGAGGCGCTGTCCAGGACCACTAGCTACACTGTCCTGGACCACTAGCTACAATGTCCTGGACCACTAGCTACACTGGCCTGGACCACTAGCTACACTGTCCTGGACCACTAGCTACAGGACAGTACAGTTTCGGTTCCAACCGCTACTGTGAAAATATGCCCCCAAAAACGTAAATAAGCTTGACAATTATTTAGGGGAAATGGCTAATTCAAAAAAAGTTTGCTGGAGGTGATCATTGTCAGTAACGTTGCCAAATCTGGTCTCAGTCTTGAGCACTGCGTGGAGAAGCTGACCCCGGTAAATTGTGCTACGAGCAAGCTAGCCTAGCTGCTGTTGCAAGCCAAACTTCGCTGAGCAGCACTTGTGCTAGGGAGGACAGACCAAAAATTTCCTATCAGTTTTGCTCCGTTTTTCTTTCAATTCCGTATGTAACCTAACGTAACTTAACTTATCCGAAGTCAGATTTCAGTTACCTCTATTAGTTTTCTCACAAATCCAGTTTTTAGGCGTGATTTTAGGTAATTTTTTGAAACGTTCCACCGCTTTAAGCCTTGAGTTTTGTGGCACCGAGAAGCTGTAAGCTTCCCTTTAAGAACGCCATTGTTCTACGTCACAGAGCTCTGCTTCTAGCCAGCGCGGGAAATATGACTTGCATTTGTCATTTAGCAGATGCTATTATCAGATTATCTGCTCTTATCCAGACTTACATTCTTTGTACATTGCGAGCTAATGGGGTGTCCAGTACTTCGCTATAAATAATTATGTTAAATCGAGACCACGAATATGCAAATGTTTGTCACGTTTACAGCGGCGTAACAAGTACTTGGCGGGCCCGAGTGCAGATCTCACCAACGGGCCCCTTACCGACCTATCGTCAAGCGAAATTATTGACTGTTGACCTTAGCGATGCGCAAGGAAATTTAGGCTACTTATGATGTACAATTAAGGGTAACGACTGCTCCTTCTATGTGAAGATAGATGACGGTTTAAAAAGTGAACGTCTCTGACTCGCGAGTTTCTGGCTCTAGATTATGCTTGCTACAACACGGAATGAGCATAATGGAACAGTCAGTCATGAGCCGACGTATCTGCGACGTTTAAATAGAGCACAGAGATGAAAAGAAAATCTGATCATTTACCGAGGCTTATCCGACGTTATGAATGACGTTTCGATCTGTCATGTGTGCTATCTGGGTACTAGTAAAAAAAAAAACAGTCACTTCGATGGTGAATATTTGATTTTATGTTCGTTAGATATGCTAGTTTACATTTAGTCTATCTAGCTTTAGCTATTTTCCGACTACATCCTGCACATAGTTTACTATATCTAACCTGGCTGCTGCCTGGTATGGCCTCGGCCTATATGTGAATTTTTATGACGTTTAATAGCCATGTCAACTGCATACACCAGACAGTAAACGTTATGTAATTATTAGCCTACCCTGGTGGCTGAGTTTCACACTCATTGCTGTTGCCGGGCTGGGGGTCAGACGTAGTGTCCTCTTCAACACGCTTCGACACAAATCCAAATGAGGATAGTTTTGACAGCTTTGCCACCCTTACATCTTGCTCTTTTCGTTCCTGCCGCTTTCTGGAGCCACTTTTATGTTAAAGGGAATGGCATGGGGTAGCCTAATTCGCTTCAAAACGCTAATGCAACACAACTGTAGTATCCCAACAACAACTGTCTGTGGTATTCCAACAACTGGATGGGAACAATCGTGTGTGGGTGGGCGGGAATCTTTGACAACAATATTACCCAGACATCCTTGCTATTTTTCGAGGGCAATATTACTTAATAAAAACGAGATTTGTGTCATTCAGCAAAAGGCAAATGAGAAAAAATGAATTATTTGCTGTTGTTAACACTGACTGTTTTTAAAATGTTTATTGGGCAGGTGATAGCTCAAAATTCTGAATAACTGACACCATAATTGAGAAATGTTTGCGAATTCATAAGACTGGATCACATGTGATCTACAACTTGCGGTTTTAGAGCGGTGCAAGGGGCCCGGTCAGATTGCCTTAAGGGGCCCGGTCAGGTTGTCTCACTTTTACATCGAGGACGGGCCCCCTTTCGCCACGGGCCCTAGTGCAGCTGCACTCCTTGCACTCCCTATAGTTACGCCACTGCACGTTTAGCATTACTGCTGTAATGTAAATTGGGCCACTTGGGGGTGTATTTAACATTGAACAGGGTTTTTGTGTGTGCTTGTTGAGACATTGCCCATTATTTTCAAATACCTTGATTTGAACACGTCTGTTTGTTTATGATGGAAAAAAAGTATACACTAATTGTATTATAAATAATATACTTTATTTATAGGGATATGAAACTTATGGTCCAAAATGTAGTCATTGCCTGTGAAAAAAACCTACAGGTTGATAGCTCTCAGAGGACAATTGGGCACCTCTGCATCCATGGTGAAGGTTCAGGGGAGCAACTTGTATCTATTACTTCTATACTAGCTAGACAGTTTGGCTTAACAGGGAATCACCCCATTACAGGGCCCCCTGTCTCATATCACCAAACTGTTTTACTTTTAATCCTACCTGTATCTACTTTTATAGACATACTCCGTTTTAATATTGCAAAGCTAAGTCTGTCCGTGCCGCACAGGCCCACTTGATCAGACAACCAAATGCTAAAACCAAACAAATACTACTAGTACTTACCCAATGCAGCTATCAGATATTATGGCAGACCATTTGGCTTAACAGGGAGTCACCCCCTACTGGGGCCCCCTGTCTCATATCACAAAATGGTCCATCATGAATATCCTCAAGCTACCACAAAGCCTGAATATTACATACCAATAGCTAAATGACACACTGCAAAGCTAAGTCTGTCAGTGCCGCACAGGCCCACTTGATCAGACAACACAATGCTAAAACCAAACAAATGACTACTTACCCAATACAGTCTGAATATTACATACCCATTGCAAGACTACAAACCTATTTATAAATCCTTTCACAGATGTCCGAGCTGAGTCGAGAACTTCAGCTCTTCTATCTGGATCTAACCCTGACAACCATTCCCAGGACCTATTCTTCTTAAACATGACCATACCCTCTAATGCTATTTTACTTGCCCTGAACTTTGATCTAATCAAATAATCAAATATCACAAAATCCCTCTCGCATGAAACATTTGTTTTGGGCACTGATCTGAGGACATGATACTGATCTTCAGACACATCATCATACCGTCCTTGTTCCAAGTGGTCCGCTACCAACCTACAGCAAACTTTCACTAAACTAGCAAATACAAGTTCTAGAACTTGTTGAGTCATAGCATCAAACTCCTCTGACGTTGACTCCAACAACTTATCTAAGATGGGTCCTCTGTGGATGTCTACATCCTCAAACAGAGTGACCCTTCATAAACTGCCTGCTGTCTGCCTGCCACTCGCTAAGCTTATAACAAGCGTTCTACACCTATCATTCATCGCTAATACATGTTCAGTAGGCAGGGCTGCCCATATATGGGAAAACTTTCTGGGGCCCTGCCGTGGTGGGGCCACGCCGCGATGCCAGCAATAATCATGTTCGTCCCAAAATATTTTAAGAAATTATAACCAATTTTATTTTGAACTGAAATACTCACGATTAGGGTCTACTTAAAAAAAGCAAACAAACATTGTATTGTTGACTTAACCGGTGAAGTCAACGAGTGGTGCGAACGCAGGGTTGGACCAAGTGTTGATTATTAAACAGAGTCAGGGTACAGGACAGACTACACAACATAACGCTAGACCAAGTTAGCCGCTAGATAATGGTTGTTGTTGCTTGCTCTCTAGTCAACTTCGAAAGATGCTCCCAGCCAGGCTGCAGAGACCATCGATATATCTATGGCAGAGACGAGCAGCAGTAGTCACGTTGCTAGCCAAGAGGAAGCTAGTTTGAGCAAAGCTGACACTGAGAAAGCGCATGTTCTGCATTGCTCATTGCTCTGAGGATATTCTGCACTTTACCTTAACCAATTCACTGTGGCAGGAGGAGAAAGGTCCTTAAGTAAACTCAAAGTCTTGCGCTCCACAATGAGCCAGGAGAGGCTCAATCACAATACTTGCCATTGAGTGTGAAATGGCTAAACAAATTGACTTTAAACACATTATAAAAGACTTTGCATCCAGAAAGAAAAGGAAGATAGCTGTATAATAGGCAAAGATGAAGGCAGGTAAATTGCATTTTATACTAGAAAATGTGGTGTGAGTGTAGCAGATCTCAGTATGTCAAATTCTTATTTTTATGTGTGTGTGTCTGGCCCGGCACCACACAAGTTGTTAAGGCCTCTCAGTTATATTTATTAAACTTTATGTTTAAGTTTTATGTATAAAGATGTATGTTTTTCTATAATGTAGCACCCATCGCTGAGTAAGTATCTCTCTGTTTACATATGTTTAATGTAGAGAGAGAGAGCACACACGTACATGCGTTAATATAAGTAGCCTAAAGACCTATTAGGGGGGGCTCATTCACTGGACCTTTTCAGGGGTCCAGCCATTTCTATGGGCGGCCCTGCCAGTAGGCCTACAGTATTTGGTCATTTAAATTGGTCATTTTGTCCGGTAAAGTTACATCTTTTCAATGCTTGTGGAGTTTAAAGTCATTTTTAATTATATTAAACGTTACAAGGTGCGCTGGCATTTGAAATACTAATGTGTGACAAAGCGTGATAATGTCGATCATGATCCCATTTGTTAATGTTTCTAATGGTAATTTACCACAAACCCTAAGACTATTTGGATCTAAAATGATACCTAAACTTTTGCAAGTGGCCATGTGTTGCTCCCCCTCACCTGTGAATGCAATTTCAGTAGTTCTTGTCTTTTTATCTGCCATAGAATTTCCTGTTTTGCAAAATTGATTGCTGGAAAAAAAGAATATTCGCGCTTTTTTTTTAAATAGATTTGCATTTCCTGACAGACAAAAGGGTAATGATTGGTTCCGATTGGTGCTACGTGACAACAACATTTGCATATCACGACCATGAATCATTTCGATAGAAACTTCTTTTTTTTTTTATCACCAAGAGAGTGGTTTTTATATCATCAATGTTTGTTTTTTGTTCTGCACACTGAAAAGATGCATGTAAAGTGTCAAAAATATTTATCTTTCAAACCAGTAACCATGACCGATACTTACATCTACATACGGGTATATATAATAAGGCTAGTAGTACACTAATACTGTCAATCAATTGATGTGAGCATTGGAAGCAGCCTAGCATGAGTCAAGCGCGGGAGTTCTAGAGGCTCAAAACGTCTGACGTTTTCACAGGTTTCTGAAAGACTCATTCAGGGAGCCAAAACACAAAATGTATGTCTTTCGATTTTCTTTAAAATTTGACTGATGACGTCTTTCTACGTAACCTTGCTTTCCAGGAAGTATCAGGGTGGTGCCGACATGTGGGAAAAAGTTGCAAGGGAAAAACCAACCTTTTTCTCGATAGAACGTTCAGATTTCAATGCATTCCTATGGGATTTTCAGCAACATGTCTTCAACTAGATTTTTCTCAAAATGTATATGTTTTAAAATTGACTAAATATACCTTATTTTGAAGAAAACAACCTACTCTTTCATTTAAGATATGTCTCCCGGTGGTGCCGACCTTCTATGAAAGGTAGCCAAAGCAGCAAAAAGTATAAACATTATTTTCACACACTTCCTCAATATGTATTGCAACCAACATTTGATAGCATTAAGGGGTAAGTGTCTACATGTTAACTGGCATGTTTGTTTTTAATATCTCGATAGTAGTCGCTAGTTATAGAGCTAAGAAAAGGACGTGGACCTTAAAATTCCGGTGCCAGAATTCTCAGTGGCGTTCTTAGCTACATTCAGGCTAACTTAGCATTCGATTTAATGCGTTTGCTACCGGCGTTCCACAGTATTTGACAGTTGGTTAGCCTAGGCCAAAAATGACTTGTTCTATTGTCCTCCCTACTTGTGCTAGCTGCTGCATCATTGGATACCAGTGGAGAAAAAGTACGTTTCCGTTTGTAGTTTCAGTTTGGCAATTAGTTGTTTACTCTCCTCTTTTGTCTTTCTCTTTTGTGCTCCGCTCGGGGAGTTTCGTTACATTTAGCAAATTGTTTTTTGCATTCACTTCACTCCTACTGTCTCACATGAACCAACAGATATGACGTGCTTTGCTGAGCAGTTGCTGCAATCGACGGAATAGTCCACAGTAGTATCGGGTGGGAGGGGAAGCTTGCGTTGACACAAATAGAATAAACGCTCTGTTGTTATCTTTGTTGATACTTTTGTGGAAGGTTATGACTTTCAATCGATTTGTATTATTATTATAGTTATTATTTTTCATACAGTAATTTTATGTAGTCTTTCAAGGGCACCCCTGGCATCTGGAGGCAGTTGCCTACCTTGCCTAATGGGTAAGTCCGCCCCTGGGGAGGGCATGAGACGGGAGGGCATGAGACGGGAGGGCATGAGACGGGAGGGCATGAGACGGGAGGGCATGAGACGGGAGGGCATGAGACGGGAGGGCATGAGACGGGAGGGCATGAGACGGGAGGGCATGAGACGGGAGGGCATGAGACGGGAGGGCATGAGACGGGAGGGCTGCAGGCGGCAGCCATACCCATCTCGAATATTGTAGGATTACGGCTCAGAACAAGATGGACTAGAATCAGAGTGTAAGTAGCTAATGTGAATCGCGTATGGTTATGTATAAAACAATTCTGGTGTCTTGAATTGGACAGCGTTAGCTAGCTAACTTCAACTTTGCTGTCAAAATCATTTCAAGACACTTGAGTGGTTTTCAACGTCAAACAAACTACTTGATTAGCTAGAGCTAACATTCAGTAGTTAGAGCAGAGAATGTATAATAAAGATTGGATCCTTAAACAGGCTCTGGTTATAGCACTAGCTAGCTAGCTCTACACACATAGGTTTTAAAAACGAACTGTAAATTGTTACTCAGTTTATTTGTTTAATGAAACAGTAGCGCCACGTAGCTTATCAAGTATTGTTCAACATATTTAAGTTAGATAAACGTTCAAAACAATTCTGGTACAATTATCTGTTCACTTCTGATAATTTTATGAAATACAAACTTTTAGACTATTTGTTTTGTTTTATTGAAACCATAGTGCGATTTTGGCAAGCCCAACTACTGTAGGTCTCTCATGATAAAGTCATCCCTTCTCACTGAAGGGAGACCATTCAACTAGTAAGTAGTGCTGTTACCGACATCACAATATGGGGTTTGAATATTGAAAGGTCAGGAAAAGTCAAATATCCACAACGTTTTTTTTATATTTGTTTTTCTTGCTTCTATCTCTCATTGAAGGATGAAGTTGCATGGAGGGCTAGATGGAGTGATATGGAGGGGATGGAGTGATATGGAGGGGTGATTGTCATTGTTTGACAATTATTCAAAATAAACAATGTATATCTTGAATCTGCCCTGAGAGTCAACCTTGTGTCTTGCCTATCTAACATTACACATTTGTGGTTGAGATTGAGTGACTGCAAAAGCCATAGCAAATAGAATAGAATAGAACTTCACTTTTCCAGAACTTTGTGGTGTCAGACACTTCCAAAATGTAGCATGCACACAGGCATGTGCAGTATTTACAGGAATATGAAAGATGATCTGATCCACTGGGGCTGGTTTTTCAAAAGTAATCTAATCGGATTACGGTTATCGGATTGGATCAAATCTTGAAAATGGGTATTTCAAAAGTAAAAAAGGATTCAGAAATTGGATTGGATCATGTAATCTAATCTTGTTATTGATCCGGATCCGGAGTTCGGGTTTTTCAAAACTTTTTGGTAGGATTGGGATCATTTTGATCCCAAAAATCAGGATTAAACTGATCCCAGCAGGAGGGTGGATTCATGGAGGATACAGATAACTAAAATTGGTTAGTTAAATAATACAACATTTATATCATGCATTTTACAGTATTTATATTTATTTATCAATTTCAATTGAATTGTTCAACAGGAAGTACATAAAGTAGGTAGGCTATGTAGGCTAGCATCCTTTCAGTACAGCAAATTATAAATTATAAATATTTCGTACTATAAAATAATCCCCCAAACAGCTGTCAATATTGAACTCAAATAATATATTCTGTCTTTGTTTATTAAACATTAACCACACTGACACAATCATCAGTCATGGACTTATCAAAAATAGTGTCTAACAATTGCATCTCTTATTGGTCGTCCAGTCGGGCCCTCATTCTGACATGAGGTTGGTCAGTATCTCCAATGGGCTCAGGTGCATCAGGGACGTCATCACAGAGAGGGACTTTGCACATGGTCGCGATGTTGTGTAGTACAATGCAAGCAAGTATTATGTTGCATGCTTTCTGTGGTTCCACTCTCAAGTAGTTAAGGCATGCAAAGCGCCTCTTCGGAACTCCAATTAAGCGCTCAATGGTGCATCTTGTTTTGCAATGAGCAGTGTTGAAGCGTGCCTGCTCAGGCGTGTGTTTAGCCAGAAAAGGGGTCATCAACCATGGTAGGAGAGGGTAGGCACTGTCTCCTAATATGATACCATTTGGTCGGTTGGTTTGGAGCTCTCTATATAGAGCGCTCTCCCTCAGGATGCGTGCATTATGGACAGACCCAGGCCACTTCACAACACAGTTTGTGATGAGGAGCTCAGCGTTGCCCACAAGTTGAACATTGATGCTGTGTGTCCCCTTTCGGTTTACAAACTCCTACTCATTCTCATGAGGTGCTTGTATGTGCACATGGGTGCAGTCGATTGCTACAATAATATTGGGCATATTCCCCAAAAGAAAACAATTCTGCTTGGCATGGATGATCTGGTCATCCTTCGGAAAAAAACAAAGAAGGCCCATGAGGGTAAATCTCTGTGGGATTTTGGGGGTGACATAAAACAAAGGATCTTGCTTGAAAGCGATTTGCAGTCTAGAACTAGGAGTCTAGGACTGCAAAACCTTTAATTAGGATTGTACCCAAGTTTAGGTATCTTAATCCATGATGTTCATCATACATATCTCTTGACTACTGACTATTACCATAGAACAGGGGTGGCCAACCCTGGTCCTCGAGAGCCTCAGTCCTGCATGTTTTAGATGTTTCCCTGCTCCAGCACACCTGATTCAAATGAACGGTCATTCTCAGGCTTGGTGGGTAACGACCATTCATTTGAATCAGGTGTGCTGGAGAAGCATGCAGGACTGAGGCTCTCGAGGACCAGGGTTGGTCACCCCTGCCATAGAACGTCTGCTGCAGAAACCCATATTATTTACTATAACCCATACTGTCACAGTAAGTAAATCTAAAATGTTATGATGATTTGACAAATTCATTAATCAGGCTGGCCAATGCAGTTGAAACGCTTTTCAGAACATCACAAACCGTTGATTTTTCCACAACCATGTATGAGTGGACTGCCTGTTTCCAAGACATGGACAATGGAGGGGGGATGTTTATATTGTTTGTTTGCTGTTCCGTTCAGTCCTATTTTCTGTTCAAATAAAGCATATTGGAGTGACCCCACACTATTCTACCTGTTGTTCTTTACATAGCTAAATTGTGATCGTCCCATTTAGACCACAGGTAATCCAGATTTGGTAATCCTGAAAAGTTAGAATCCAGATCAGAGTAATCCAATCCCACATTGCTTTGAAAAACCAGCATAAAAATCAAATGGATTACGTGATCGTGGATAGCAGAAAAAGAGATTTCCAAATCTGGATCAGTTTGATCCAGATTAAAACTTTTTAAAAACTGGCCCCTCTGATGTGATCAATGTTTTGAGTCATGTCCAACACAAAACATCATCTAGCATGCCCATCCACACCAAAGGAAACATCCTCATGCAGCCCATCCACCATAGAGGTTCACCACCAGCAGCAGAGAAAGAAGCGGTGGATCCTCCGCAGCACCACCATCCCACATTACTCAAAGAAAATGTTTTTTTTGTGATGATGACATTAAATAAAATTAAATATAACAGATTAAAATTAAACTTGTATTTCCTCAGATAACTTTGATATTTATGTATAATAGAGCATAAAATAAAATAATGAAATGAATCACAGAATACGTACATTGCATAAGTATTTTGACAGAACCCTGTGTGTGTGTGTGGAATTTAATTATCTGCAATATGAATCAAGGATTTACTCATGTTTAGTAGTTGTATTCTCAACAGATGTTACAATTACATTATGTTAAAGGCACCAGAGCTATTCCACAAACACAAGCCGAGCATGTGCTTTTAGTTTTTCCAGATGGGAGTGCATGATGCAGGACAGTAAGTAAGTAAGTAAGACTTTATTTATATAGCACTTTTCATACAAGAATTGCAGCTCAAAGTGCTTCATTGGGCAGTAAGGGCAGCATCATCGATATTTCTACACTTGTAGAAACTGTAGGCAAACTGGAGTTGATCTGCCAGGTTCTGGATTGTCTCTTGTAGTTACAAAAGTATCAGACATTCAAAACTCTTCATCACCACTGATGTAAGAGCTACATGTTGGAAGTAATTGGGAAGCCTGGGTCTGCTCTTCTTTGGAACAAGGCAGATGGCAGAGGTCTTCCAAAGAGGTGGAACTGTGTGTTCCAGCTCCCCCAAGGACCAGTTGAACAGTTCACAGAAGACAGTTGTTTGTAGCAGATCTCCAGGAGCTTGTTATTACTGATGTTAACAGGACATAATGCTTTCTTGACTTTGGCTATTTGGTGAAGTTAAGCCCTCTAGAACGAGTTCAGAGTATCTGCAAAGGTGCCACAATCCTTAAGGCTCATGTTGCAGGGTGTACATTGGTTCTCTGTAGTCCCAGAAAACCTTTAAGGCCACTCCAGACATCACACATCTGTCCACATTGATATATTTTCCTCCTTTTCTTTAGGCTATTTTAGCTTCCTTAATTTGCTTAGGCCTACTTCATTTGATCACATTGATATATTTTCCACCTTTTCTTTAGACTTTTTTATCTTTCTTCATTTGCTTACTTAATTTTATCAAATTACACTGGATCTTGACATTTAAGAAATATGCACATTTTGAAACTGTGGTCCTGAAACTGCAACCCTCCGGCTCTCCGGGGTCTCCGGCTCTGCAGGTTCATACTATTGGACAGTTCAGCCAACACTTGTTCAAGTTCTACACATACTTCATGTACTGAAAGTGCACTATAGTTACTTTAGAGTATTCCAAAGTATACTTTGAAGTACTTTAGGAAGTATACTTGATGAACTGAAAGTGCACTACACAGGCTACTTTACAGTATTCAAAAGTAAACCTTGAAATACACCATAAGTGTACTTTAAAGTGTACTAAGTGACCTAAAAAGTGGGCAAATTCAGTTTACTTAAAAAAAAACATAGTATATAAATATAGCTGCAAGCAGCGATGCGGGTTCCTCCGAAAAATTGCAAAATATTATAAAAATGTACAATATAGAAGGTCAAGAGTTGGACAACAAGAGAGCAAATCGACTTCATGTTTGGCCAACAACAATAGGCTGAATGGGGATTTGAACTCATGAGCATAAAGTTAGTGTCTCTATCCTCTCTGCTACACACCAACTGGTTTTATGAATAGAAATGGCAGAGTATTACCTTTGGTCAGCTTTGGGACAAAGGTTAAGAAACGGTTGACATTTCAATGTCAAATTGCATGAAATTGCACATGGTACTACTTCAGAATGATGTCATCTCGAAGCCAATTAGGTTTGAAAAACCATCAGTCAAAATGATGTTTGATTTACTGACACAAAGACATTGAGGCAATGTGTACATTTACATAAATACACCCCTTTCAGCCATTTTGTATTGCATTTCTTATTCCATTTCACCCTATATAAAAGACACATCAGCCTACACAACTTCCATCCATGCTGTTTCCTTCTCTCCCAGCGCAGGTCATGCCAAGGCAGTAACGCTTGGTGGCCGCATGTCGTCCAAAAAATGCCTCCCACAATCATAACATCTACTGTAACACCGCTTACAGTATTTTTCAAAGATGGCTTGAAACCGCATATAGTGACAATCACAAACAGCCCGTTGGTAACTTGGCTATGGCACAGCCCACTGTCAACTGCATGCGAGTACAGCATAAAATATTAAAGTGGCCGACTCTCTATTCCTATTAAACTACACAACATGCACACTCAGGGTGACCAACAATATTTTATAAACTAAGAAACAACAACATTAGAAACATCTAACTGAATGAAAACAACAACTGAAATCCCTCGCATGGCCACATTCACCCGGCACAATTTGGACCACAGAAAATCGAGTTCGCTGTGCGTCACCACAGCGGGACTACCCCTTCTCCTTTCCTCAGCCCTTCTAAAACAGTATTCGCAATCAACGGGTTCTGTCCACAAGCTTAAGAAAGCTCTTACCTTTTTTCTATGGTGTGTACGACTAGGCGGGCTTTGAAGAATTCGATGGGAAATCAACAAACACGGATTTTGCACTCCTGGCTCGGCTCGCCAAATGAAGACGGAGGGTAAGCCACTAAAGGTCATTGCTGGCTGTTCCCAAAGTGCTGTATCCAAACACAGACATCCCTAGTCTCCCAGAAGTTCCGGGCGTCTCCCGCATTTAAATAGCGGCTCCCGGACACCCGCAAATGCTATACAATCTCCCGGAATTTGGGGATTTTGTATTTAAAGGCAATGGCCAATAATGGGCGAAACAAGTGCATATTGCGCGTCCTGATTGCGTCCCGGTGGGGTGGTACAGGCTGGTGTAGGGGTACATCATCAGTTTCAACCCAGGTTGGGTAGTTTCCAACCCAGCGGCTGGTTAAATATAGGACAGAACACACGTTGGGTTAAACTAACCCAGCAAGATGGGTTGACCATTTAACCCAGCATGTTGGGTTGATCATTCAACTCAAATATGGTTCATATTGACTAGAAGGCTGGGTTAATTTGACCTCATAAATGGGTTAAATGCTGGGGTTTAAAACGACCCAGTTTGGGTTGTTTCCAACCCAGTGGCTGGTTAAATAAAGGACAGAACACACGTTGGGTTAAACCAACCCAGCAAGATGGGTTGACCATTTAACCTAGAATGTTGGGTTGATCATTGAACTCCTCAATGCCTCACTAGCATTACCTGAACAAAAACAAAAAAGTAAGCACATATAACTATTTAAATTGAATTATATAAACACGGAGAAAACATAATGTTGTTAGAAACAGTTTTATTTTCGGTTTAATGTACTGTAGACCAGTGGTTCTCAATCCTGGTCCTCGGGACCCCCTGTCCTGCATGTTTTAGATATTTCCCTGCTCCAACACACCTGATTCAAATAAATGGGCCTGATAACGACCCATTAATTTGAATCAGGTGTGTTTGAGGAGGGAAACGTCTAAAACATGCAGGGCAGGGGGTCCCGAGGACCAGGATTGAGAACCACTGCTGTAGACTACCTTTTCCATTTGTACCATCCACTTTTGGCGCCTTCACGAATGAACAGTCAGTCATTAGCTAGACTAGTAGAGCTAGGCTAATGTTGTAGGCTAATTAAGTTGATTTCTATCAATGTTGAACATATTGAACTGATGAGAATAAGAAAATGTAAATATACGTGTTAAAACATCGTTTTCCCGTTGGGTCAGTGTTACAGGAACGTCTGGTTAAGCACCAAGTCACGCTAAGCCCGACAGTTGGTCTGACCCTGACCAGACTAGTTTCGCAGCCTAAATTGCCATAGTAACCGAGTTCGAACTACGTTGAGCTAACTTTATGGAACCGAATGTACTAGAAATCAGTCCGACTGACATTAGTCTGGCTTATTTGGTAAACTCGCTTTATGGAACAGGCCTCTACAAGTTCTGAAATAACAATAAAATTACAATAGAATATCCTCATTATTGTTCAATAATGATCAAATCCACCTTAATTTTGTGATTTACGAATAATGTCTTTTGGCTTGGGTCACGAAGGCTTGTGACTTTTAAAATATGGGTCCCCAGAAAAAAAGTTTGGGAAACACTGCTCTAAAGTATAGTTTTTTTTCACCTGGGTGGTGTTTCCTGCTAAACTCTTCCCCCCATTTATTTTCCCCAGAAGCACAATCCTCAGCTCTGAGCGATGGAGGGAATTTCCTCTCCGTATCGAAAACAACATCTTCATTCATTAGGACAATAAAATCATCCAAATATTTCAGTAAAGTTTTTTTTGTTGAAAAAATCTGAAATTGTCCTGACTTCCCACATTCATGTATTTATTCATTTTAAAGCCACTCTGATACTCAACACAGGAGGATATACAATATAAACTTATCAGTTTTTCAAGAAAACTGTCTCAACACTATCATCTCAAATTCAAGGGCATCATAAGACTGATTCATTCGGATTATACAGGAGCATGTCAACATCCATTACATTATTTCAATACAGTTTTCAATCTGCTATCAAGCTATCAAGACAGCTTAAATGAACAAATGCATACTTGCAATATATCATTTCAGATTTTCTTTTACGAATTTACTTGAATATGTCATACCTGTGGTGGTCGTCATTATATTGTTAATTTCTTCTTTTCACTTTGCATTAATGGACATTCACAGTCATTCGTATTAGAGTAGATATATTGCTAATTTGATGTTTCTTTATTGGTGTTTAGAAACTCCTGTTCTATCAGCTGTTGCAGAGAAAAGAACTTTCCAGAAACAATCCAAACCTGAATGGCCAGTTTTGTCATTTCAAGCTTAATGCTACCTTGGATACAACCTTCAAATCAAACACAACATTTGTATTCAGTTTAATCTATGTGGGTACATTCATAAACAAACAGCACAACAACACACATTTTGAATAATGAATTAAATGAAATACCTGTACTGCATGTTTAGTGTGCCTCGTTGTTCAGTCGAAAAGTATGGTTAAGCCAAGAAGGTACAAAGAACCATTTGAAGTGTATAGCAGTGATATTTAGGTAAATTGCATAAACCAAGATACTGACTGACAACTTCTTAATCCTAAAGAAGGATTGTTGTGTTCTTGCTTTAAAATCTCACAGAGCTTGATAAGCATTACTCATACTAATATAACCAACTTTTGTCCAAACTTATGTTCTTTAACGTTTTCTCAAACACACATTAATTTACCTAAAACCTGGTGTATTTCATCTGTAACATAATGGGGTTGGATCAGTAGTAGGCTTGCGATCCTTTACAGATTAGATACTTGATGCAGTCTTTCAAGGAAAATGAAAGTAACATTCTCAATGTGTTTAGGTAGCCATCTGAGGACATACCCATTCAACCTGTTTTCGAAAAAAAAACGGTTGCAGTTTAGCATTCCTTTCCTAAGTATGTAAACAGAACATTTTGACAGGACCAAAACATGTTTCTCTTGGGATACCAGAACATTATATTGAATGAACACAACCAATACTTGTCTACATAGTTTATTTAGTTACGAATTCTCACACTTGGTAGCAATCCACTACAAATAGTAAAATGCATGAATGTTGAATTGCCTCTGTACCATGAATAACCTTACTTTTCATACAAAAGGTCAGACAAGAGAACAAAGTGATTGCACCAGTCGCTGCACGTGTAACATGCAAGCATTTTCCCTTTTGAATAACACTGGACAATTTAAGTGTTCTTAGGAATGTAAAGGTAAAAACACAAGAGCTTTCTGACATAGCCAGACAGATCCTCAATTGATTGTTGGTTTCAGCATAATAAAAATGCATACACAAAACTGCTATACTCCCTGTACCTTAACACAATTGATACAGTTCAACTAAATAAACTACGATACAGAGTAGAAGACAATAAAACAATGAGTATAAAGTTTTAAGGCATGTTGGCAAGTTGTGTCATGTCCGTTCAGTCTTCTCAGACGGACGTCCCTTCCTTTGGCTCTTCATTCTGGAAACAAACAGCAGGAAATAAGCTAACAGATACTTCTGAACACGTTTACAGTTAGTAACCAATTGTAACTTTGGTATTGACTGAATAAACTCAGGCTACCTGTCCCAGAAGCTGGTCCTGAAGGGTTTTGACGGTGTCCTTCTCTTTGGCGAGCTGCTCCTGGGTGGCCTTGAGAAGTTGCTGCAGCTTGGTGGCTGCTTGGCCCAAGTCTTTGGTCAACCTTTTCTCCTTCTCTAATCTCTCCTGTAGAAATAGAACACAGCGGACAGGAACAATAAGGTTGAAGAAAATGTTTCTGTTTAGAGTCCCATTCAAATTGGTGTTCATTTTATGTTCATCTTTGATTCTTCCCCTAATGTGAAGTTTGGCAATAACTGGTTGACAATATTATTTAACATACACTGTTTTGACATGATAATAGTTGATACAGGGAAATAAGTGCTGAGGAAATTACTGAAGTTACTGCTAACCGATGCATAAACAGAGTGTTAAGGATTTTGTGAAACTGAACATAGACAATGACCTTTAGTTCTGCAGAGGAACACTCCTCTGCTGCCTTCATTTGGTCCATCTGGGTCTGCAGCGCAGCAACACACTTCTGAGTCTGTAGGAAAGAGTAAAAATTGTTTTCATCATTCTAGCAAACCTATATGTCATTGCTTAATATTAAAATCATTTTAATATTAAAATCATTTTAATATTAAGCAATGATAGTCGCTCGAGTCAAAGTAGATCGACGGTTTATTCTTTCAGCAAGGAGACAAGTCTAGGCTGTTAAGTGGAAGGCTGTTACGCCTTCCACTTCCTGATTCCAGGCTCCGGTATTCAAGACCATCTTTTCAATCTTACCCGTCAAACCTACACTCCTGCCATCCATCCCTTCATCAACCCAACAGTACTTCAATCCTGGTGTTCCTTCCACTCACCGCCAGATCGTCTGCTCTGTTTACGCAGTCAGTCCTGTTGGTTAATTCAGCTGTTGACTAGATCCTTACTTGCCTTTTTTGTTTGCAGATCCACCAGCTCCATCTACCATACCCTGCCTGCCCTGCCCTGTCTGCCCTGCCCCGTCTGCCCTGCCCCGTCTGCCCTGCCCCGTCTGCCCTGCCCCGTCTGCCCTGCCCCGTCTGCCCTTCGTTGTTCCTCCAGTTTGTCTCTTGTTTCAATAAACCCCGCCCTGAACCTCTACGCCTTGGGTCGTGCGCTTGGGTTCACAAGCCAATCCTAAAAATGGCGGTACAGAGTTGTCTAAAATCAAGTCTTCATGCATGATTATTAGGGGTGGAACGGTACACTGAAGACACGGTTCGGTTCATACATCAGGGTTCGGTACAAGTTCGGTAGAACGGAGGGAAAAGCAAAACAAACCAGGTTCCTCTACAAGTGAATACGTCGCATTGAAGATGACATGTAAATTCCGATTGCGTCAGTAATTGTTTGGGCCCTAATTGTATCTAATGGCTGGTTAAGCCCTTTTTTTTGTCTCGTTCCAGTGATTGACACACCTGGGTGATGGCGTCGGATATTTTTTGTCATTTAGCACACGCCAGATGCGTTATATGCATTAGCATGTTAGATGTATTTACACTCACATACCCCACAACCAGTGACGTGCGGTGATCTCAGTAAGAGGCTAGGCACTTGAATGGGAAAATGTGTCCAAACTTTTGACTGGTACTGTACATGTTGAAGAATACAGGATCGAAGTGCGCAAGTGAGTTTTTCGCTTGTCATCCGCAGTGAACGGACAGTAAAAGCACTGCTTATTCTACATTTATTTTTGTATTTGATTATGCGTAACTGCTACATTCGTCATCATAACGTCAAAAAAATTGGATAACACACAAATTGCATATATAAATCACAAGAATAAACATTAAAAATACAAATACAAGTTTATTAAATAAAATGATTAAATAAAAAAAAATATGTTTGAATTTTGGCAGGTAGGCAGTGCCTACCTATGGAGGATTATAGGGACCAAAATTGAATAAATAAATACTATAACACAAAGCTTAAATAAATGACTAATTATATAATGTAATACCTAATTGACATACAAAATATATAAATTACTAATTAAACGAGACACTAAATATATAAATGTTACATGTATTTGTGTGTACATATACATATTTTTATGTTTTAATGTGTTCACGTTTATTTATTCATCCTTACATTTATCCACGGTGTAACTTGCTGCAGCAAAATAAATCCGTTGTCCCAAGTCACCAAGTCAGGGGCCGGGTTAAAGTCTCTGATTGGTGGTTCAACTTGAATGCTTCGACTGCTTTTGACTAATCCAAGATGGCAGCACCTCTTATGAATGAAATATTGCACGCTACAGTGGTCGAAATGTTGGCGGTAGCTGAAGAGATGGAGGCAACTGCCAATTGCCTTTTTTTACATCATATTGAGAGCTTCGCTGAAACCGAAGTTTTCCCAAACTTGCAATCTTAAAAAGGCCGGCGGGTCTCCGTGGGTCGCCACCACTCGCCATACTCGTCCTTAGTGCTGCTAGCTAACCTATCTCTGACTCACGCCGGCGCCAATCGGAGCTTCAGATTAAATGTCTCTAAAGAACACGGGTATCTAACAGTAGTTCCGCATTACATTAATTAATTTGCACGGAAGTTTTATTTATTTTATACCGTGTATTCTCCGTGTAATTTCATGCACCAAACCGTGACGCCCGTACCGTACGGTTCGGTACGAATACATGTACCGACCGGGGACCACCCCTAATGATTACTATACAACATTTTTCATATCTATTTTGCACCCAAGATCAGTTTTCAAAAGACATTATTAGGAAATATTTCCACACAGTTATTTTCATGCAGTATAAAGGTTACATCCTTAATTTCTTTAAGTTGACAGTGACAAGTCTTAAAAGGTGCAGTCTGTAATTTGTATCAATAAGATAAGCATACCAGGTCAAGCAATTTTACATACAAACCACACTTCATTAGTAAAACACTGGGATTGACTAGATTAGGCCTGTCTGACTGTTCGTTCTGTTACCTCTTCATAGTCACTGGCCAGCTGCTGTCTCATCTCCTCCTCTGTTTGCAGCATATTTGTGGACTGTTCGAGTTGGATTTGGACCTGTGGGACGCAAACAGACAATGACACATAGTGTTAGACTAGTGACAACACCAAAGCTGTGCCCAGTTCTAAAACATCCCACCCTACAAACCAGCTCCCTGCTGCATTACCTATACATCTCATATAGCTTCTCGAATGCAAAAACATCAATAAATTCAATAGTTTATAAATGCACTTTCTAATTATGAAATGTTTTTTTTCTCTTCCTTTTCAGGAAAAGGACCTGGAAATAGCATGATTTCCTTTGCTCATTCAAAGCTGACATTTAAAGTTTCACAGCTTTTCAAAGGAAATACTAGATCATTGTTGTAGTAGCCCACAGGAGCTGAAAAGAAATTGGAGGTACTCACAATTGGTCATGTCATTGTTTGGGGAAAGCTAGGTGATTAGTGGTGCTCTTAAAAAAGCTTTTGGACAACGTAAAGACCACCATGCTCCCTTACCACTGAGCTCTGGGTCCTACAAAGTATGCAGTGTTAAACTGTTATTTGGTGATGGCATGTCTGCATTTATCCACACAAATATGTTCAATACAGAAGTCTTTATGGTGATAGTTTTAGTTGTTTAGTTGCCTTGCTTGCTTCATGCAGAATATAAGCAATGGTTAGCTCCTCATATTATAAGCTGCAGCCTTTGAGAACTAACAGACTGGATAATAGAACCTTCCAAACACTGTTCCTTTTTCAATCCAACTGTTCCATCAGGGGTGAAATGGGACATGTCTTCAGTATGTGACAATGTTCAACCCCGAAAAAATTCACAAAGAAGACTAACGACCACAATTAAATTCCATGGATGTTCTAGATCAGTCATCAATACATAGTGTTAGTGGTACAAGATAAAGTACCAAACTTAGAGCTTGGTTTATGGTAGTTTAACTGGTACAAACAGCAACGTTTTTAGTAGTGTGGCGATGCTGTTAGCTTAGTTGGAAAGCTCCATGGTCTGATAGTTCTCTGAGGCCAGTACAGGGTGAACCCAGCTGGCCTGGCACCCTGACCTGAGAGGGGGTCTCGGAGGGCATCTCCTTGCTTTGCGCACGCTCCACCGCCTCGCTCAGCTGCCCCCTGACCTGGAACAGGAAGCGTGGATCTATGAAGTGGAGTACAGTACATGTGGCCCTGGACCGCTGATAATGGCTCAGATGTTTTCAACATCCTTCAGTGGTTCAGGTTAGTACTGGGGATGGAGTCATCTGATGAGAGATCTGCGGTTAACAGGACACTTTGGTACTTTGAGTGGGAAGCAAAAGCAGATAGGCACCTAATGATTGCATAGCTGATGCTGTCATTAAGTTGACAGCATATCATGGCAATGTCATTAAGACAGTTGGTGCATTTGTTACAGATGCAGTTACATGTCGTGGAAGTGGGTCTGTGACACAGTCGCAGTCTGTTTGTCTTTTTGATGGGAATGTCTCAGATAATGAAAATTGCCCTTATGGACCTCTGTTCTTTAAAAAGATTCAGTTATAGAGCTCTAGCTCCATCACACAAGTGCCCCGAATGAGAGATAGCTTTATCAGGGTATTCAAACATGGCTATTGTAAAACAGTAGACCACACAGCCCAGAGAGCTTGATAAAAACAACATCCACGAGAACAGAGGTTAAACGTACCAGAGACAGTTCCATTGCCTGGTTCTGTGCTTTTGACTTAGCCACCTCCAGCTGGCTCTGTGTCTCTGATAACAAACCCTTCAGCTGCGAGAACAAAGAAGATTCCTAGTCAATGTACAGCAATACTATGCTAGACAGCGGCAGAAGCAGTCTGGCATGAAGCTTTCAGAAATACATATACTATATTTTATATACAACCCCAATTCCAAAAAAGTTGGGAAGTCGGTCAGACTACAATGATTTACAAATCTCATGAACCCATTATGTTGTTCACAATAGAACATATAAAACATGTATAATGTTTAAACTGATGAAATGTACCATTTTAAGGAAAGAATAAGGTAATTTAAAATTTGATGGCAGCAACATGTCTCAAAAAAGTTGGGACAAGGCCATGTTCACCACTGTGTAGCATCCACTCTTCTTTTAACAACAGTCTGTATCTGTCTGGGAACTGAGGAGACCAGTTTCTGGAGTTGTGGGAGAGGAATGTTGTCCCTTTTGTGTCTGATACAGGATTCAACGGTCCTGGGTTTTCTTTGTCATATTATTCGTTTCATGATCCACCAAATATAATTAACTGGTGAAAGAACTGGTTAGGCCAGTTCAGCACCCGGACTCTTCTATTACAAAGCCATCCAGTTGTAACAGATGCAGGATGTGGTTTAACATTGTTTTCCTAAAATATGAAAGTACTTCCCTAAAATGTTGCCTGGATGCAAGCAAATGTTGCTCCAAAACCTGTATATACCTTTCAGCATTGATGTTGCCTTTCCAGATGTGCAAGCTGATCATTCTATAGGCACTAATGCACCCCCATACCATCAGAAATGCAGGCCTTTGAACTGAGCGCTGATAACAGGCCGGTTGGTCCCTCTCCTCTTTAGTCCAGAGGACGCAGCGTCCAAGGTTTCAAAAAAGAATTTCACATTTCAATTTGTCTGACCACAGAACAGTTTTCCCACTTTGCCTTAGTCCATTTTAAATGCATTTGTGGATGGCACGGCAAACTATGTTCACAGACAATGAGTTCTGGAGGTGTTTCTGAGCCCATGCAACAATTTCCATTACAGAATCATTTCTGGTTTTTATGCAGTGAGTGCCTGAAGATCACAGGCATGCAGAATGTATTTTCCCCCTTGTCCCTTACAGAGATTTCTCCAGATTCTCAGAATAATTGTATTATATTATGTACTGTAGATGATGAGATATTCAAAGTCTTCGCAATTTTACGTTGAGGAACATTATTCTGAAATGGTTCCACAATAAGTAGATACAGGTTTTTGCAAATTGGTGAACCTCAGCCCATCTTCTGAGAGACTCTGCCTTTCCAAGATACTTTTTACATACCCAATCATGTTACTGACCCGTTTGCAATTAACCTAGTTAGTTGCAAATGTTCCTCCGGCTGTTTATTTTTTGTAACACTTACTTTTTCCAGCCTTTTATTGACCCCATCCTAACTTTTAGAGACGTGTTGCGGCCATCAAATTCCAAAGTACAATATTTTTTCCATAAAATGGTACATTCACTAAGTTTAAACATGCAATGGTTTTCAATGATCTACTGTGAATGTCATATGAGTTTCTGATATTTGGAAATCATTGCATTCTGTTCATATTTACGTTTTGCACATCGTCCCAAGTTTTGGGGAATTGGGGTCGTATAAGGAGGAAGTAAAAATTGTATTGGCTGAATCGCAATATTTTTTTTCTTCTGTAAAGTAGTTGATAGTTTATCAAAATGAAAACAGATTCCTCATCACAATCCAGACTGTTTTACCTGGGCCACCTCCTCAGCGTAGGTCTGGCTGAAGCTAATAGATTCCAACTGTTTCTCCAGCTGGGCTTCTAGAAGCATCACCTGTTCCTTCAGCTGTAGAGAATAGGATACACATTTTTCAACAATGTTTTCCACATCTATACAAGGAAATATAATTTTTGAACAGGTAAAACTAATGGGTGACGCAAAACTAGTTGGCACTATAGAACTATAACTTCATTCAACCAACTTCATTCAATATTTTCATGGGGAAAATAAATAAATAATATATATATATCACAATTAATCATATGAAAACATATTTTAATTGCTTAGCAATTAATCTATTTAATCTGTTAACATTGTAAAGCTGGGTGTCAAACCTGCCCCCACCTCTCATATGCTAAAGTATGAAGTTTCTGGACGGTCTCAACTTGATGAATCTCAACCCCATTCAAGATGTGGTCTGATTGGTTGGACTTGTGTATAAAGTAGGGCTGCAACGATTAGTTGAGGTTATCGACTACGTCGACGATAAAAGATTGTCTACAAATATTTCTGTTGTCGACAAATCGTTTGATCTCATAGGACCTATTTTAAGTGCCTGCAATAACGTGATTTGACCAGTGCGGCGCTGTAGCGCTAGACTAATGCAGCCCTCCCGTATACAATCCAATAGAAGAAAACAGCGGTAAACATTTTAGCAGAGAATGTATAATAAAGAGAGAACTCCCACTCTCGGGAAACTTCCGGGTTCTGAACTGGTTGCAGTTCCACTCAAGTTCCATATGAGGGCGCTAACGGTCGAGTGCAGAATGAATGGAGGTCTATGGAGCTATACCCCTCAAAATCCACTTTTCTCAGGATATGATTTTTTGTCTAGTAATTTGAATTCTGAAATCGAAAGGGGAGGCAAAAAAAATACACACCACTGGGTGTTAGATTTTTTTTAAAGTCGCCTTTCTGTTCTAAAAAACCTTTGAAAATGGCATTGACGTCATACACATCGTACGACCAGAGCTACTGCTTGAAGGCAAGCTCTGGTTACTTCCACTTTACTCTCGAGGCATCGACAACACAGCTGACAGGTTAGGCTCTCCCTGTCAATACACATGCTAGAAAGAGTTTTGGCTTGCTAATGTTGTTGCTAATGTTGCTAATGCTCTGACATTCTGGTTCTGCTTCGGATGCCATCAAGCGGGATCTCTGGTCGTAGTCAGTCCTTCACTAACCAATCAACATTCGTTAGCAGAATGCTAGCGTGTTATGGGCAACAACGACTTACCCTGTAAGAAATCAAAAGGACATAAGTACTCGTTCATTCAACTTTTGACCTGTAATCCATGTTGCACATGCAAAAACTATAATCAAATCTGAGATTTATCAATGACAATCAGGCGAAAGAGACAAATGTAGCCGTTTAGCTCCATAGACTCCCATTCATTTTGCACTCGACCGCGATCACTCCCAGTGGAACTCTGGTGGAACTGCAACAAAATACAGTACAATGGGGCTTAATAGGGAGTGGGCAGGCTCTCCTTAAACAGGCTCTGATTTTAGGGTGCAAACGGGCCTGATTAAGTCTTCACCAAAGATTCAACAAAAAATACTGTAATATGTAATGTGTGAAAGGCGGAACTTGTTTTCCATGGTAGCACAACGTGCATGCATTAACATTTAAAATGAAAGCATCCCCGCACAAGAGGAGATGGAAACGGCAAGAGGTGAGTGTGCTCAAGCTGGATGGCTAGTCAGCTACACCAGTTGATAATAACAAATTACGCAGTATTTCACGGATACTAACACCGTAGCAACATGTCCACAGACAGCAGTTAGACAGTTCAGTGTATACGATCATTGTAATGAGACAAACAAAAAGCCAGTTCAGAAATTATACTGTTACTCACTGTTTTTCATTGAACAGAACCCTGTTGTCTTACAAGAGATATGTTTACATTCTTCCTTTTTTTGTCTGTAATACAACGGACTTGTTTTAGTTTATTTATCTTTTAAATACTTTAAAGCAACATGATTGAAAAAATGCTTAGAGAGCATTTTAGATTTAGGTTGGACACAATTGGACAAAAAGAGATGTAATAGCCTGTTCAGTTGGCTCAAAGTGCAATAAAAAATTTTTTTTACAAAAGCTGAAGTGATTTTTGGGTTTGATTTATTAGTTAGAATAAGTATAACTCAATGTTTTAACAAATTGTAAAAGCTGAATAATCGTTCAAAGCATTCTGATTAATCAATGAAAAAATTGATGATTAGTCGACTAATCGATCTAATAATCGTTAGATTAGTCGATTATCAAAATAATCGTTTGTTGCAGCCCTAGTATAAAGGGAATTGTAATTAATTGTTCTGTGGATTCTTCATCTCCCGAGACCTTCTCCTCAGTTCTCCCTTGTCCTACTGTCCTACTCCTGCTCACCTCTGGCTTTCTCTCTGATTTACAATGATCATGGTAGAGTAGGTAAGATTTAAAGCTTTCATATTGTAACATGTTTGCCTTGTAATTGATTTCATTCATTTGCAAAGTTATTAAATGCGTATTAAATTTAACCGTACTTTGACCATTCTTGCTCTGCTTTAACCCATAAAGTCAAATACCTGGAATTCTATTGGTATTGGCATTATTTGGTTCATGCTAATACACTGTTCAGTTTCCCATCTTCCTTTAAACCATAGGGGAATTCTTTGGTTGTTTGGCCAATATTTAACCCCTTACAACATTATACTAGCCTGGCTGCCAGCCCAACTTCTCCCCGCCCACAAAAAAATTGGGTCAGGAAGTTGGGTCTGGAGGGTCTCGTATTGGGGACAACTACAGAAAACCAGAATCGGGACGGACCAATGAAATTTCCAAGGCGGGCTTTATACGATGATGGACAGATGATCAACAGTAACGTAATCAACAACGTCACGAAAGAGCGCTTGGGTTGAATTCGTTTTCAACAAACAACATATTACGTTGCTCTGATTGGTTGTAGGTCTATCCAATTAAGCGAAGAGGCATTTGTTTTACGAGTTTGGTTGAAACACGCGTAGTCACAGCCCAACGGAGAGTTTTCAGACTCATATTCTGACTAGAATTATGAGTATGACAACGTCAGGCTAACATTTTACCTCAATAAAAGATTTTTTTTGTGGAAATAACATTAAAAGGGTGTACTTAACTTCAGATATAACTAACTGGATGATAATGTCCATAAGACAAGTTCAGGTGGAACACAACTTAAATTGTGAGGGAGTTTTATTCACTCACAAACTATACTGCTGTATTGCAACATGCATGTATTCTAAGTAGTGGTGGGCATAGAAACATTTTTGATCTAGATTAGTCTCCCTGTAATCTTGGAATTAATATAGATAAAAATGGCTCATTTGAATTCCGCCGAAGGCATTCAGAATATGTGTGCTACCCATATAATGACTAAAAGTAAGTCTTTGAGAACGGGTTTCTCAAGCCAGGTGGCGCATTTAGACCAGGGGATCTCCTGTTTCCAAAATGCATCACAAACTGCTTGAGAAAGCGGTTCTACTATGATAAATGGTGATGAAAATAAATTATGTTCAATAAGATGTAGCCTACTTGTGTTTATTAACTGTTTATTACACGGCTGTTCTTAATGCTGTAGAAAGCTCCATTCACTTGAATGGGGCTTCCAAACGTTCTGCGGTCTGTAATTTTCTGATAACAGACCGTTGCTATGAATAACAGACCGCTGTCAAGGAAAGTGGCCTTTTTGCCTCGGATTCACGTCTTTCGTAGCACTCCGCAAGTAGTCCGGTAACTTTTCAACCCCAGCGTACTCCGTTGCTTAGCGACGTCAGCTGATTTGAAGCCTAAAGAATGTTCAGTCTATGAAGTTCAACGTCTTTGGCGAACTATTCCTCTGCTGAACACTACTAATGGTAAAAAATAAATTGTAAAAAGACACACTGTGTTAAGTAATTTTGTTGGCAAGTAGCCGTGTAATAAGTGGGATAATGTATAGAACGCCGTTGTCATTATCGGAAAAATAAGCCCCTTCAGAGCTAAACAACTTATTTTCCCGATAATGACCGGTGTTCTATACATTATCCCTTACTTATTAGATTAGTTAGCTTGGCTGATAGAGCTGACGGGCTTGCCTCGGTTGCACTCAAACATCGTAGTTTGACGACGACTCTTCCCCTGCGCTACATCAGTGCTTGGCCCGGCACCTTCCGCATTAGCTAAGGGATGCTTTGCGTTTAGGTGGTATTTGAGACTGGAAGAACTCCTACAGTAAACTGATTCCGCATAGCACAATTTGCAAACAACCTTAGTCTTCGAGGTCGAGGTTTCCTTTGGGAAGCTTCTTAAAAATAAATTTTCCCTGAAGCAAACCTGGCGGCTTCATAGCTGCATCCATTGATGTTAGCACGTCACGTTTGATGTGATAATTTCATACACAAGACATACACACAGTTTCGAAGACTCTTTCTCGGCCCATACAGTGCAATTTGGCTAGGTATACATCCGCGCAAAAATATCAAGGTGAAAGTCATCATAGCTTGCGTAGTATAGACCCAGCTTCCAACCCAACTTTGAGAATAGGTTAACCGTTAACCTATTCTCAGTGGGGAACCTTCAGGGCCTTCTACGCCTTCAGAGAAGGCCTAAAAAAATTATAAATAATAATATATTTAATACTAATATTAAAGTATTCAATAAATAATTAAATATATATATATATATATCTCATTTAATTTAATACATTGAATACATTTTCTCTCATCTATGTTCTATATTTAAGCTTACTGTCAAGTTCATGTCCTGAAAACGTTATACAATCAGAATCGTCTGTCTCTATTAGCTGGCTCATTCATTGGTTAGGCCAAGCTATGTGTTTTGGTGTGAAGAGTGACGGGCAAATCGACCAATCACGCTTTGATTTCAAATGGGCGGGAACAAAACTAAAGATCGTAGGCCTTCATGAAGTCCGAATCTCTTGCAGAGTGGTGAGAGCAGTTGAGAGCATAGACATATATACATGTCTATGGTTGAGAGACAGAGGCACCATCCACAGTAGCCCGGGTACATTTAGAAACGCATACATATGTATGCGTTTGCACCTCCCGTCCACACTAATACGGCGTATTCGGACACTGAAAACTGAGCTTTTCGAATACGCTTCCCTAGCCGGAGACATTTGAAAATGCCGGGTTCAAGTAGTAGTGTGGACGGGGTCCTCGGAGCTTTTCAGATACGATGACGTTCAGTTGCCATGACACTGGGGTTAGCTTGCGCTCTATAGCTATAGCTAATGTCAAGATGAACGTGGAAGGTGAAAGAAATATGCTGCTCCATCTCTATAATTTATTTACCAGTTTAGTTAGTGTACTACTTCAGATACGAGTATTATCACTTAATAGATACGCGTTACTCCTACGCAGAAGGCGAGCGTTGTAGGCCTACTCGGTGTGCCTGAACAGATGTTATTGACGTTATGGTCTATTTGTTTACATCCGTGTCATCGTTAGCTAAGTAAAGGATTGCACTTGTTTAACCCATTCAATTAATCGTATTGTTGCTTTTTTCCGTGATAATTTTTTTTCTCGGCGGTGATGGCCGAGGTGAAGGCCCAGCTGTAGTACTCACGGTTCGCCACTGGGTTAACGGCCCTCCACTAATTCTAAGGCATGGACGAAGGTTTAGGCACTGTTTGTCTATGGCAAAAATAGGTGAGCCTCTACCTGGTCGGTGTTTTCACCGTCTGTTGTCATGGCCTCGTGGGCTTCTTCCAACACCTTCACCTGATCTAGAGCCTGGAGGAAAAAAGAACAATGGATCTTGTTAAAATATATTGTGTTTATGAGAGGTAAGACACAGAACAAACTTCAGAAAAAAACACGTACCGCTTGCCGTTGCTCCTCAGCCTCTGCTATCTTGGCCTTCCAGACTAGTTCCTCTTCCTCCACACTCTTCTGAAGGTCCTTCAGCATGCCCTCCTGGAGGGAGATGGAAAAAAAAGGAGAGAGACCACAAGAGGGGGAGAGAGAGAAATGCAGTCAGACTGTGTTTCATGCTGCAGTGTGACATTCCCTATTTGACAATTATTCATGACTTTCCTCAGCAAAGCCATCTCTAGTCTCGTCCTTCCAGCATTCTCATGCATGTGCCCCACCTCAATATATCCTGTCCTGTTTGAAATGACTGATTACTGATAACACAGAAATCCCCTGACAAATCAAATTAAATAAAGTTGGGAGTAAAGCTAGAGTAAATACTCTAGAAGTAGTATGTTTCCTTACAGTTTCAGCTAGGACTGTTCTGTACTGCTCACATTCCACCTGTAGTGTTTTCTGTGATTCCTCTGCCTCTTGAAGCTTTGATAAGAGTTCCTGAAGTGATGACAGAAGCCATGTTGGTGACTTTGTTCAATGTTTTTAGATACAAGCTCAAACATTCATCACAGTCATAAAGTAAACAGACCATAAAGGACCTGCAGTCCTTACCCCAGAGTCTGTTGTTTGAATGCTCTCCTGCTGAGCTTCCTGATGCTGTAGATGTTTACTCTCCTGTGCTTGCTGGATAAATAAGTCCAGCCAGTTGTTCTGGTGAGCAGAAACATACATTTATTAGGTCAAACTCCATCATGCCATATAATGAATGAGTTAAAACTCTCATAACCCTTATGTTTACATATGAAGTAGTTAAAAATGAACACATCTGGTTAACTATTTGTCCTTTTCACCTGCTCAGTTTCTAAGGGGATGTCGGGGAAGAGGGTCTGAAGAGTCTTAATGGATTCTGTCTGAAAGGATGTCAGTGCATCTTCAGCTTGGCTCTACAAACAAAAACACCAGCACACGTTAGTCATTTTTCTAGATGAACAAGACTAATATTTGTAAATATTGTATATAGTATACAATATTTGAATATTGTATCTACCACTAGGGCCATAAAAGACAGTCGGACGCAAAAACTACCACCACTACTGTACTCTTCAAAAATGCACTTGAAGATTTTTGAACAATTGAAATGGTTTAGCTGTGAGTAAATTGTGGCTTTCTATGAGGTCAATCAGGATGGTGTGCTGCTACTGACCAGTGCCCCCTTAGCCTCGGCCAGTCTCTCCACATTCATCTTCTCAGCTGCAGACAAGGCCTCCATGGCTGCCCAGTTCTTCTCACGGAGGTCCTAAAAGCAGAAAATTAGTTCGGATTAGTTGGACCCTGAGGATATAATGCTGAACGCCGGCAAATTTCCCACCGCCTGGGTATTAATAAAGTGTTATCTTGTCTCAACTTTAAATTCAATATTAAAATCACGCCTTATATGAAGACGTGAACATATTATTAGTAATATACATTTCAACTCTCGACTAAAATTCCAAGAACTGCCTGAGGCTCTTGTATAGTTTCAAACCTTAATGGGATTGTACAACATCTTCCCGTTATCTCTGTATCCTTCAATACAGGTCATATCTACGAAAGAGGGACTCCGAATGATACCTCTGTTTTGCAGACTTTATTCAATAACCAACACAAGTCAGGCTGCGCATGACTATCAAGATGAACCCTTTGTTAAGTCCCAAGGGGGAACTGGCCTAAACTGCCCTTATCATCCCTGATTGACTTAAAAACGACATAAAAGAGCGAATCCGCCCACAATGCATCAACTTACGTTGCTTTTGTTCTTGACTTGCTCCATTTCCTCTTTCAGCTGCTGGAGCTCCTCCTCCATTGACAACATCTGTGAATCCTTCTCTAGACTAAAGGCACATCATACCCATCAGTCAATCACCTTCTTTGCACTCAAAAGGACATTTTGGAGTTGAACCAAATTGGAATGGCTATGGGCCCGTCTATAGCATTGGGGGCAGACACGTACCTTTCAAATGGTTGTTCTGCTTCAGTTTCACTCCCAGACCCCTGGATTGAAGAGACATTAAAGACAGTTAGTCACCACACTTACAAACAGAGCCATTTCCTATAGCAGGCAGCAACATCTTACTGAAATTGAAAGCCTCTTGCTCGAGTCTTAAGACTTAATTAGATAATTGTTTTTAGTCCTAAATTTGATATATGGAACTCTACTCTACATAGAGAACTTTAGGAGTCTTTTAAGATACTATTTAATGCATGGGCTGCATTTGAAGCCATTACATTTATAAGTACATTTGTACTTACAGCCTGGGTGCTCTTTCCCAGTTCTATGTTGTCCCTCAGTTGTTTGAGTTCATCTTCCAATGCTGCCACCTGGCTCTCTCTGTCTTTCAGACAGATCTGGAGCTGGTCTGTGTCCACATCCCTCTCAGGCTGATAAATAAATAATTATAGTTCATTAGGAACTATCTAGGAGCAGTGTTTGGGTTAGTACAGTATTTTACTTTTTTGGCACTGTTCCAGTGGTTTGTTTGTGATGATACTAGTTATTTCTGTTTATGACCCTGGTCTGATTAGTAACATTGGGCCTCATTCACCAAATGTTCTTACGTACAAATGTGTTCTCAAACCCCACTTAAGCAGTTTTCACGAAGATTCTGGCATTCACCAATGTTTTCTTCTTTGGGATTTGTTCTTAGGTAAGAACAGAATTTACGCACACCCAAGAGCACTCTTACGCACCATTGAGAGCTGACATGTTCGCGCAAAATAAGTAGTTATACCTTTTTCGTCCGTTCTAATTTAAAATAGAATATTTCTCTCCTTTATAATTTTCCAACTAATAATTTTCATAATTTTACTTTTTTTTTTGTTTGTTTTAATAAATACACACTACACTTACACTTCTGCTCATTTGTAAAGCACTTGGAATTTCCATTGTGTATGAATTGTGCTAGGCCTGTATAAATACAGTATTTTACAATCGCTATGACATTTTTTTCAATACCTTTTACAAGTTTCCTAAATTCTTAACACAGTGAGCACAACATCCGTCTGTGTAGGCTATACAATTAACACATTTCTTGTTGCTTTGACACAAAATGCATAGAGTAAATACACATTTTAAATACTTTAACTTCTTTTACACACAAGCTCAACCAAGACCAAAACAATCGATTTTTACTGCCCAATTTACCAATGCTTTCACACTGTCAGCAAAACAGATAACATCATGTTCAAAACCTAAATTATTGGCTAAAGTCAAAGGGGAACAGCTGTTTATATTGTGAATTGAAACACAAATATATCCCCGGTATTTTATTCCATTGCTACTGAGAAACAGCTGAAGTTATAAAAATACTGTACATCACAGCTGATTCCCAACTAGGACACACTCAGGTGTTGAGGTTCTTTCAATTGCATGACCATATGGTATAGACCGTAAAGAGGACCTCTTTGGGCTGATCTGGTGTGGAAAAAGAAAAATATAGAGCAACACAAGAAAGTAAGAATACAGTAATGCCTGCACAAGGGAGAGGAAGACAAGTACCAGGACAAGGGAGAGGGAGACAAGTACCAGGACAAGGGAGACAAGTACCAGGACAAGGGAGAGGGAGACAAGTACCAGGACAAGGGAGACAAGTACCAGGACAAGGGAGAGGGAGACAAGTACCAGACCAAGGGAGAGGAGTGGGACAAGGGAGAGGAGTTAGAATGCGTGGTGGCGCTCAGAGAAGGGCCAGAGTTAGGGTAATACTGTAAATGGAAGCTATATTGCATATTTCTTGTCCTGTTGCAAATGAAGCCTTTACTGCAGCAATTATGTTTCTGTCTTCTTTTTTTTTTCTATAAAGCTACTCTGAGATGGGTCATTCAAAAAACTGTAAACTAGCCTTGCTTTGCCTTCAATTCAAATCAATTATGTTAACAGGGAACTTTGCCATCAAATACGTGACTTATGACTGTATTTATAGGCCCAAAGTAGGCTTTTTCCACACACTAGGACTACACCACACAATGGCGTATTTATTGCTGCTGCAAAATGTTGCGGAGCATTCCCTGAGGAGGGAACACATCACCCTTGACCATACCGATATATTTGCAGAGAGTGACAAGTAGGCTACCTGTTGGAACGCTTTAGGCTACCAAGAACAGCTCATGGATATTTGTAACAGTCAACGGATTTCTAGGCTATGTTTTTTTGCTTAAGAATTCAGATTCAAGTTAAACCATTTATTTTTTCACTTCATCAGTTTTGCGCACTTCTCCAGATACAGCCTTCACTGCATGAGTAATAGCATTCCATGCATCGGTTTTATTTACTGCTTTGTATCCACAGCTGACGCTATTAAATATGATGTGTCGTTTGTCGCTAACTTCTTGCAGCTGTACCTCCACTTCACAATTATTATTACGTTTTTCCGTCTTTTGTCGAGCCCTCCATCATCTTGACCATGTCGTTTTGACATTTCTCTGAGTGTGCACACGGCCCTGCCATCTCATGCCCTTTTATGGGAATTAACGGGGCGTTTACCTATGCTAAATAGGAGCAACGGGGCACAAGCTTTCAATTTACGAAATATTGGGATTCATCATTCTAAGAACACACCTGCGAACAATTCTGCTGTTTAAGAACGCTTCATGAATCACACGTAGATTTTTCTTAGGAACTTTCTTAAGAACAAATTTAAGAAATAACTTAGGAAGATATTGGTGAATGCCCAGGTAACCATCTAAGATCAGGACATGGATAAATAAAGTTAACAGACAACTTACAATTTTAGTGCTCTTTGCCTCAAGCTCTGCTCTCACTGTCTGTAGTTGTTCCTCGAGGGATGTTATCGTGCTCACTTTTTCTTGCAAACTATAAAAGAAAAGAAAAGAATCTGCTGTGGTTTTCAATTGCACCACTTCCAATGTCCTATTTTGTAAAATAATGTAGACAAATTTAATCCTGAACTTAATTACATGACACTTGAATGTGTTCTTATTAAAGCTGTTAATGTTCATTTTATCTGAAGTCTATTAAAAACTAGATATCCACATCATTTAAATGAAAGTAAGGACTGAATCCATTAAGATACA
Organism: Hypomesus transpacificus; assembly: GCF_021917145.1. Classification (NCBI taxonomy): domain Eukaryota; kingdom Metazoa; phylum Chordata; class Actinopteri; order Osmeriformes; family Osmeridae; genus Hypomesus; species Hypomesus transpacificus. Next base: position 198,817 of record NW_025813712.1, on the reverse strand, counting down.
CATGTGCAATAAAGCTCTCCGACTGGGGCAAAAATCTGTGTGTACATGTGCTTCCCATATACAAAACAAAATCAAATTCAAAGTCATTTGTTTATCAAGCATCCTGAGCATACCTGTTCTGTAAAAGATCAATTTCAACCATGTTTGCAGCCTAAAAAAAAGAAACAAATATGAAAAAAAGACATGGCCATGCCTTGAGAGGCAGGCAGTAATGATAGCAGACACGGAATGGTTCAAGATTAAAAAATATGAACCACCCCAGACCACTAGAGGACACACACTGAGTAACAGAGTATAGACATTATTTATCAGAAACTTACAGAACTATCTATCTGCACAATCTGGTCTTCCTCTTCTTTCACCCTGAGCCAGAAAACAAACAAACAAATATATTTAAGGTTTGCAAGGTCTTTATGGAAAGACTAAAAGCACAAATACATTAAGCAGAATGTATTTACAGTATAGTATAGACTCAAAGCAGGCTGTACTGTTGCAGGCCCCAGTCTGCCAACATACCCATTCTGTTGTGGTTCTTGGATGGTCTGTGCTGTTTTTACAAGCTCCAGTTCGTCTCTTAACTGCTTCAGCTCTTCTTCCAGAGTGGTTACCTGGCTTTCCTTTTCCTTCAGACTAAAAATAGAAGAACAAATCATTTGCTAAGGAGGAAGGCTGGTTCAAACATTGAAGAAATCGATAAACTGATTAAATTTGACTTATTTTGAATATAAATGAAAGTACCTGTTCTTTAGCATCTCTATCTCATCTGGAACATCATCCTGAGAAGAAATAACAATATGCTGAGATTTAATGGCAAAGATACAGAAGTTGTGTGTTAATCGGACGCAATAACATGGATTTTAGGGGAATTGAGTTCAACCAATGAAAAAAAAATTGAAGGGGGTTGTAGGGTTGAATACCTGCTACAGTATCTAAGGAATTTAGCTTACCTGTGGTTCGGAGGGGATGGCAGCTTCTGTAACAGTCTCAATCACCTGCTCCTCAGCTTGGCACTCTACTGGCTCATCCTGTAGGAGGACGTCCTCCTCCTTCTCCTTCTCGGCCTGCTCCTTCTGGGCCTTAAGGGCCTCCAGCTCCTCACAGCGCTCCTTCAGCTCTGTCTCGGTAGCTGTGACACGCTCCTGCAGCTCTGTAGAGGATCATTATCCTCATCATCTTCATCACTCCATAATCGTCATCATTATCAATAGACCCCAATAAAAATATCTGCAAGCACATTCTTCCCCTTTCTATATAACTTAACAATATCCTTGGTCTTGTGCATAACCAACAAATCAAGAATCTGTAAATTGCCCATGAAGGCAGAACGCCCTTCCGGAAGAATGTAAGTGAAGCAGTCTTGGAATGGGGGGTGTTGTGTGTGAGAAGTGTCGTGCCCTACTGACCAGCCATAGTCAGGGCTTCTTGATGGGCCTGTTCCATCTGGGTCTGCATGGTGCTGCTGGTCTCCTGGGCCACTCTCAGCTCCTGGCTCGCCCCCTCCAGCTTCTTACGCAGCGCCTGCTCCTCCTCCGCATGGATGGCCTGCAGCAGCCAATGAGACACGTGTTATAAGGCATGTGGATCATGGTATGATCCTACGATCATTATAATCGATTATTGGCAGGGCAAGTCTCCTCGTGGGATGACCTGCGTTAAAGAGTTTAAAGAAAGAAATGTAAGGAGAGTGGAAAGGTGACAGTCCCTTAGCATACTTCAGGTTCATTACGCAAATTAAGATACAGACAGGTGGAAAGAACACACCTTGCTATCTAATCAGCTTTAAAGAAACATCCATATGGATAATACTTATGTAATCTACTATACAACAGTATAGCTATGCACAAGGTTGGAAGTCTAGGATGTGGAATTGGGCAAAGGGCTGCTACAAGGAAGGTCCTGATTACGTCTATGGATCTGGGCTGTGGTTGGAGGATCAATAGAGAGGTCAGGAGCCACAAATGGTTGGCTCATCTCCACTATCCAATCCTGTAGGCTTTTGCTTAGCGAGGACATTGTCTATATTAATGTGGTACTGCCCCTTACAAATGCATGTAGTACTATAATATTTAAATCATATTTACCAAAAATGTTATTTCAGTCCAGTATACCCTCAATTCTATATACTCCATTTTAACAGATTGTAAGTGGTTTTTCAAACACGTAATTGAATAATAAAAACTAATGACAGTATTAATTGATTTGTAATGGAGTTTTTTTGGTTGAGAAGATAAATTAAGACATAATAGGTCTGTCATTGAACGATGCAGAGATTACTGCATGAGACCACTGTGGCCTGAGCCTGGACGCGCTGCAAGCAGCCTACCCAGCGTGCGTAGTGGAATCTCTGGGTAGGAATGCGCTCACCTGGATCTGGGAAAGTTGCTCGTCTGCGGCCGCCACCTTTGCCTCCAGGGCTTTCCTGCGCTCCTCATCCACTTGCAGCGCCTCGGTCCTCTCTCCCAGCTCCCTGCCCAAACGCACACAGTCCTGCCTCAACTTGGCCAGCTCCGCGTTCTGCCTAGAAGCCAGACAGACAAAAAATAGATGGAGGGAGAAATAAAGAGAAAAGATAGAGGGAGAGAAAGATAAAGAGAGACAATGTCTCTCGTCACAACATGTGTTAAACTTTAGTTTTTTCCAAGAAGAAGACAATCCCACTCTTGCCCACCCTAAACCACCTAAGAGCATGTTGTGGGAACTAGACTTGAGCATGTGATGCCTGTCATATTATGAAGACCTGCCCTAAAACACAAAAAAAGCTTTTAACACTTAAGCCTCATCTAAAGTTTTTAACTAAACTAAAGTAGGAGAGTTTGCGCACAAAATGCTGACTGCTGGTAGAAACGCCCTACCTGCTCTCAGCCTGGCTGGTGGCTTTGTTGAGGGCGTCCCTCAGAATTGAGTTCTCCTGCTGCAGACGAGCCAGCTGTGCGTTGGGACCATTGTCAAGCTGCTCCTGCAGGCTCTGGATCTGTGTGGAGAAAAAGGGCCAAGCAAAACATCTGTACTGGCTGTGCTTTGTACCAGCAGTATGTCTCATGCCCATGGGGTTGAATGTTTAGAAAATAATCTAATTTAAAGGCAGGGTAGGTAATGTTGTTGAGACACACATTTCATCATATTTGCTGAAATAAACTTCACATCCTGATAGCAACCAATAAATCTAAATAAATCAGCCAAATTTAAATAAATCAGATATCTGTGGGCGTCGCAGGAAAGTAATAAACATGTACAACTATTTAGTTAGGACCCAACTTAATGATTGGACGGCATTCGGACTGAATACAATGATTGGACAGGATACTTGTCTGTCTACCTACCTACATCGGAGCAGTAGTCAGGCAGCACCTTCATGTGTTTTGGGGGAGTGGCTATTTTGGTGGTGGGATATTTTGGTTTGAAAATTGCTAGGATCTCAAAACTTACCGATCCAGCCTTTAATAATATTTGAATATTTATATAAAACATTGAATATCAAATAATATTATTGCTTATGTAAGACAATACACATAAAAAAAATATCTTAGGCATCTTGTCAATTTCCAGATCCATCATCCGTCATGACCTCTGACCTTGAGGTTGAGTTGCTGAGTCTCGGCCACGTGATCCTGGTAGGAGGCCTGCATGCGGGTCTGCAGGGCCTTCACCTCTTGGCAGCTGGCTTTCAGCTCGGAGCTCAGACGGGTCTCCAACAATGCCATCTTGGACTTTTCTGCGTTGAGCTCCTGTGTTGACAAGAATGTCCTGACATTACATACCATGATTCTAACTAACTTTTGTTTTAACAAATACTTTGCTTGGATGAGGACCTCTTGTCTAAATAAAGTTTAATACTTGCTGGCATTTTTTCTTCAACTTGAGAAAAAATGCAAAACACTCCACTGCAGGCTGGAAACCTTCATAATTGTATTTTCATTAATCAATGCTATTGGTCACCTTTTATGTCTGTCTGATGGCATTGGCAAAACATTTTCCCAATCAAAAGTATTAAAAAGAGTGTTTATGACAAAATCTTTTAAATTGGATACTTCAACTGTCAACAAAACATCTCAGCTCCCCCCCGCATGCATCTTGCAAGTACTGCACACAGCACAGGCATGTAAGTATCTGACCATTTATTTAAATACCAATTATTTGAATAATTGAACACCGCATCATCAAAGTTGGTATTGTGTCTTTATATATATAGAGAGAGAGATTTGAAAATACAAACCCCTCAAAAAAGTTCAGAGGCGTTATTTTGGTCGTTAATAATACCAATTGGTATTGTATTTTAAATAGCCTGATTAGTCACCTTTAAAACATGGTACAAGTTGTTAGGATCGTGCATTCATGGAATGAGCAACACAGCTAAACGTGTGGGAAGCGACCCAATTTCTTTGGGCCAAAATCCCCCGAAAATCCCCCGAAGATCCATATGCAGCCACAACAGCTTGGCACCTCCTCCTCATGCTGGTCACCAGCCTGGTCAGACACTGCTGTGGGATGGTATCCAATTCCTCAAGCAGGATTTGTCGCAAGTTAGCCAACATGTTTGCGTTGGTCACTCTGGCACATACAGTATGCCCAAGCTGATCCCACTTGAAGCTCAAAACGAGAGTGAATACCAACAGAAGAATATTGCAGAGGATTTTGGCACATATTTTTGGGCCGCTACCCACACGGTTAGCTGTGTTGCTCATTCCACGAATGCACAATCCTTACAAGTTGTACCTCGTTGTAAAGGTGACTAATCAGGCTTTCCAACGATATAAAATACAATACCAATTGGTATTAATGAAGGGGAAGAATATATTAGTTTATATATTTTACTTCCTTAAAAGAGTTTTGGACTAACAGGCTTTCAACCCGTCAGCGACATATTAGCTCTCAGTAAAAAGGCTCTGCTGTCTCGTCACTTTGCAGAGGGTCAGTCTGATGTTTACCTTGGTCAGCTCCTTCACAAGGTTCTTGGCAGTGGTAGTATCATGTTGCTCAGCTGTCAGCTGCTTCTCCTTCTCTTCCAGATGCTTCTTCAGGACAGCCAGGGGATCACCCTTCTGAGAAGCCTATGACAAGATCAAAACATTACATACATTGTTGATATATATATATATATATGATATCAATATATCTTTATGGAACAGGGAGAAAATACATTTATGTCATGACACATCTTCATACTCAAAAATGCTTTATGTCAAAAATGTTACATGAACAAGACATAATTGTGCCAACAACAACGCAGTCTAGGTCTCAATATTCGTAAAATGTTCCTCAAAATTTTGAAAGTTCTCTGAGTGTTCTATCATTATTGTGTTAATAGGCTTCATTAATTCACAACCTTTGGCAGTCTGGAAGTGAACTGGCGGGAAATGTCGACACATAGCGAGTGTTCAACCCGGACAAAGATATTTATCATGCACCATCATGTCTAGGTCAGATTAACCGTAACCACGGTTTCCACAGGACAGTTTTTTCTTTCCCCTCCTCTCTGAATCGTGTGTGACACCTACATATGTATAAGCTCAGCTATTGTGTTGTAGTGTATTGTATTTGATTGTATTGTTGGTCTGACTTTTGAAAGTAGGTCTATTAACTGCGCACACAATGAAGGTATGTGTGTTAAGAAGAATAGCATACCAGTTGCCAGGTATCCTGAGCCAGACCAGGCTTGTCACTGAGGATCTCAATGAGCTTCTGGGTTTCTCCTTCGCTGAACGTCATGCTGCTGACTGTGGACAGCAGGGTCTTGAAGGGTAGAAGCAGGGGCGCATCCACAGGGTCCACCACAGCAGACACTACCAAGAGAGAAGAGAAGAACATGATCTCATCCACGTCATTCGTTTGACTTCCTGGTGACAACAGTCGGTATATCAAATAGATATCCTTCCAGTGAGCTGAGCCATCAAGCTACTTTACTGATTAAACGTTTTCCAAACATACTCTATATTAATAAGGGTTAGGTAGGAAAGGCTTTTTCTAAACCAGGCCAGTCTTACTTTATGGCATAAAAAAAGAAAACCTTTTCAGCAACATTACCAACCTGGCTCTGCCTTCGCCTTGGACTTCTTCTTCTTAGAGGGGGCTGCTGCCTTGGTCTCTTCAGCCTTGTTAACAGCTGGTGACTCACTGGTGACCGGAACAGGAGCAGCGGCAATCACAGGGGCAACCTCTGCTACAGGCGGCACAGCCATGACAAGCACTTCCTTGACAGTCTCCAGTACAGGAGCGGGCTCCACTTTGGCAACCTTCTTCTTCTTCTTCTCCTTCGGGGATGGGGCAGGAGGGGCCTCCAAGTCTACAGGGGTGGGAGCGGCAGCAACAACAGCAGGCTCAGGAACAGCAGGTTCGGGCTCGGGGGCTGCGGAGGGCTCTGGTGCAGGTTCGGGTTCGGGTTCAGGCTCACTGATCGGCTCCACGGGCTCAGCAACTGATTCCGAGTCAGGAAGTTTACCGTTGGGCCGATCGTCCTTCTTCCTGGCCTTGCCTTTCTTCTCGGACGCCTTCTCTTTTTTCTTTTTTTCGGAGCGCTGGGGTTGGGTCTTGCTAAGCTCACGCCGTTGCTTGGCCAGTGCCTCCTCATAAGAAGTCTCCTTCATGGAGAGGGTGGAGACCAGTGCAATCCCAATGGCCGACACCACCATGAATCCACCAAAGACCATGAAGCCGAGAGTCTGGGGGTCGTAGACGTCCATATCTGTTTAATCGTGTCCCTCCGCTAAGCCTGGGCCAGACAGAAACATACACAGACAGGCCAGAATAATTACGGGTCACCATTACTCATGAAACAGAGAATGCCATGAAACATGACTTTCTGCAATGAACAAAACGATTCTGTTGCCCATTATTCTTTTCATTATTAGTACATGAAATAGTGACAGTGACCAGATATTAAAGAAATTGCGAATGGGACCCTGGTGAGTGCATTGCAACTGCTCCAGACCGCAACACAGTAATACAGTCACCTATATTTGACTTGTTGGCATTAAGTTGTTTTATTCCTTAGTCAGTTACTAGTGTTGTACAATTACAATTTTAGAATTTGAAGATATTTGCAACTATTAAATACAGACTGTTCCTTGATTCTGAATACCAACATACTGTAGAACTGTCTACTTCTGATCCGTGATCTACTGTACTTTCTATATGCACGATATGCATGTTGCTTTGGATAAAAGGTCAGCTAAATAAATACAAATGTAGACATCTGATGAAACTACTTAAATACATTTTTAACGGATCTGTTTCTGTTTCCATTACAAATAGTAACACAAAAAATTTGTGTCAAACCCTGTACTTCCCTACCAATGCCTATTTAGAAGGCATGAGCCTTAGTACATATTTTGTATATTAGCTCCATGCTGTAAGCACACAACAGAAATGTTTAACACTAAGTATACACACATTTATATATATATATATATATATAATTTTTTTTTAAAGGTGGTCACTGTAGGGCTCACTTCTGACAGCCTGAAATGTCACTGGACAGTGATAAATGTTTGTTATTTTGATACCTTGTTTTGCCTTGGCTGATCGTACAGCACTGTGGCTAAAACTGCTTGTTTTAATATGTGCTACGTAGAAATTTGTCTGGACTTGAACAAAACAACGATGAGTTTAGTCTCAACCTCTAGACCACAGGAGAATGCATGTAATGCAACACCTTTGATTTGTTTGTTTGTTTGGATCCCCATTAGCTCCAGCATAAGCTGAAAGCTATTCTTCCTGGGGTCCTACAATCTATCATGTGACAATATAAGAATGACACACACACCCCCTCACTTGGCTTCCCTCCGCCACACATTCAAAGACAACATTCTGTCATCAGTCTACAAAAGGTAAATTTCTTATAAAGATTATTTAAAAAGGGGCTGCCCACATTGATTCCGTAAGATAATTTAAAAAAAATACCCAGTCCATAGGATATAGTGATGACACAAGCTATGCTATGCGTCTTTTACATAGTGATAACTAATTAACATAAACTGTGCAGATTGGTTTGACTGCTTAATCATATGGATACAACACTTTTCCATAACATTCCAATAACTGATTATCTAAGTAGATTGTGCAGTAAAGGTAAGTGTTTTGCCCAAACACTCAAGGCTTTATGTGACAAAAGTGCTGACTACTACTGCATCAAACAAAGACACACCCCCTCTCTTTATATTATAATGGTACACTTATGTTGTAAGCAGCGTTATTAAAATATGAATTCATCTCAGTTCTGGAAGAAGACTTAATGACATAATTAATTGTAAAACCTAGGAATAATAAATAATTATTGCATAAATTATTTGTATATATTATATATATATATTATATATTTGTATATATTATTTTTATATATATATCAAATTAACCCTAATCGGAATTGTATGACTGACACTGTAAAATGTAGGCCACCTACAAACATTGACTATGCTGACATAGGAGTCTCAAAAGAGTCATGGAGTTGAAGGGGGCTACGTGTCTTTACAGACAATTAACCCCTTGTGCTGGAACTTATGTAACAAAGTACAGCACTTGCCTTACGTTTCAGAAAACTTTACGACTTATTTGCTTCAAAATAACTTATTTAACACACTAAATAATAACATAAATACATTAATTAATCGTCAACAACTGAACAATTTAACCACCTATTCGAACAGTATTTGGTTATCAAAATGTTAACGTCACACTCAACATCCTATTCTCGCTGGTAACAGTTCAGGAACATAAATGTGTAATTTCACTGTAAATATTTTACTGGGTTCTCGAGTCAGACAAGTCGAAAAGGATTCCTAATGTCGTGATGCAATTTTCCATATGCTCCACCACCTCCTCCTCTCCCAGACGAAGATTCATTACAGTCGCTTATTTTATTAGAGGATGTTGATTGATCAGTCCTGACTGCCCTCTGCAAGTCTGCATCTTTCGTTTCTTCAGTAATACACGAGGGGTGAAACTACACCCATGGTTAATACACAATCAATTATAAAACGTAACTTTTTACTTTACAAAAATCTTTCAATCGACAAACAATTATAAAACACACTTTGCCATGATTCAAGATCAACAATCGCAGGTCGTAAGTTGCCCAAAACGGCTTATTATTGTTTCCACAGAAACCCGTTGCAAAATAAAGAAAAACTGTTGGTCACAGGTTAGTGAATCCAATTTCAAGCTCACACTGAATTGTTCAATAAAAAATATCCAGCAACACTGTAACTGTGAAAAAATGTTCCACTTCGAGGGGGCATTTTTTCCTGAAGTGAGAAAATGTATTCATTTTCAAACTACACTTAATTGTCCTTTTGCACCTCCTATAAAATTGGCATTGGGACGTCACAGCAGTTCCTTACACCAAATTGAATTGAAAAATACTTACAAATGTTTTGCCACGTTACAAATGATGTAGAAATGTAACTTTATTACCCCAACGACTTGAGTTCTCTCTTTCAGAGTAGCCTATGAGTGTGGAGTCGTGGCACTTTCTCTGAGCTGGTAAAATGCCTGCCTACTGCCCAAAAACGTATTTCAAGCAATTTCAAACGAGATTTCATTGGGTGCAGAAATGGTCAATCACAATAATTTAAACCAATCACGTCACTCTAAGGCTGAACATAAACGAAGAGGCAAGACCAAGGAACGTCTTACTCCTCCTGGGGTTTGTAGTTTTACATTTCTGCTTCAATGGCTCTGTGATCCACGTGTTACTTTCACACATTTAAATGCACGTAGGCACACCCACATTGCACACATACTCCTCAATTTGTTTCGTAGTACTCACACACACTGAAATAAGCATGCACTACCACATGCATGCAGAAAGGCTTGCAAACACAGCATATCATATATCTCAGTATCAGTTCGGCAAACTAACTAAAACAATAAACTAAAGTTGATATTGGCTGTGGTCACCGATAATACTGTCATTTCAGTACAGTTTTTTAAAATATTAAGGAGTCATATTGAAATAACTAAATGACTGAAATAAAACAACACTAAAATTGGATTTAAATACTCTTTTGGATTTAAAAGAGTTAAATACTCTTTTATAACCAGGATGCCCAGATTGAGCTGATCTAAGAAACATGAAGACAACTCTGCCCAGAAGTTCTTGAGTTCCTGTCTCTATCTTAACTTCCTGTCTCTAGAAGCTCACTGAATACAAACAGCTGTTTGGAGACTCTGGGCTCGCTTGTCTACTGTTTCATCTCACAGTGGACCAACTGAATTTTCCTAAGGGCCCTGCATTTTTCTGTGGAAGTGAGGTTATACATTTGTGTTTATGGGAGTAGTCTTGTTTTAATCCAAAGGACACATATTTTTGAAGGTATAATGTGTGGGTCTTTTTTTAAAGAATGGAAGAAGATCTTTTTTTTGAATGAAAGAAGTTAATGGCCAAAGATAGGTTAGTGGATGACTAAGAGATGGTTTGGATTTGCAGCTTTGTGTCAGCTGTGAACCTACAATTGAGCACCCGCACTTGCTAACACTTCATGCATTATACTTTGAGACAAAAGGACACTTTTCATTTAATGTATTCACATTATGAACTCTCAACAAGACTTGATGTCTCACCTTCAATTAAAAGCACATAGAGAAACCTTAGGACTTCTAAATAATTGTGCATTGGAGCATCTCACAATACAGGACAGTCTTTGGAACATGAATCAGATACTTTGTCCCCCCAAAAATGTATATTGGAAAATTTTGGCCTACTTCGATAGGGTGCAACCTTACCTTGCAAGTCCAAATTGGACAGAAATAAATGAAGAGATGTCTTATATTTCCAGCAAAAAGTATCACGTATCACAACACCTATAGTTTCATGGGAATGAACCAACGCACAAAGCTTCCATGAGTATCCAGGATGTAGTTAGTGGAAGAATTATAGTGTTGCAAAGGTTCAAGTTACAGTTACCTGGATTACATAACCTACGGGTCACAATCTCACCACTGAAAGGGGATTGCATCATCCTTTTTATTTTTAAGTTCCCCTAAAGATTACATTATTGATAACAGCTGTGATTTGTCAAACTAGGCTTCCATTCAATGGTAGTTGGCTTTTCATCAGTAGATTTTATTTGAGTCAACCAATCAAGTACTTAGTAACATGAATACAAGAAGCTCAACTTGCTGTAAAGTGTCAGAACATTCGTATCACCACATCATATCATGTTGCCATATCAAGTGTTGTTATACTGTATACAAGATATAGTAAAGGTTTCCCTCTGTGATAGTTGGATGCTGAAAGAGAACACAGGTAACATAGCATGGGAGAAAGCAGATAAATAGTGGCAAGTCTGACTTTGTTAGCTTTTCGGTACCCTGTCAGAGGCAGGGAAATGTACTCAAACATAGTCATGTGTACATGTGTTATATCATAGAGTTAAATATTACACCTAAAGGCTTGTTGTGACAGTACTCCTACTGTAAAAGTCACTTGAATTTCACATTGGCAAAACTGATGTAGTGGTCTTCCTAGGCACGTGAAGTACCAAGTCTATCAGCAAAAATACCACCTCAGAGTACATTACCTCTATTTGTTAAACAAATAGCAGACTACTGTACTAAATTAACTGATGTTCCCACCCACTCAAGAAAAAGTTATTTTGAGATCATTTGTGGACTGTCGGTTCGATTCCCGACCGTGTCAAATGACGTTGTGTCCTTGGACAAGGCACTTCACCCTACTTGCCTCGGGGGGAATGTCCCTGTACTTACTGTAAGTCGCTCTGGATAAGAGCGTCTGCTAAATGACTAAATATAATGTAAATGTAACTCAATCAAACCCACAAAGATTCAACATAGTTACGATTTATCTGATCATCTAATGCTTCAACTGGAAGTTCTACATAAAAAAAAAATATTCCAAATACAATGTTGTGTTAAATAGCTAGATGCTTGAAGTATGCTTGCTTACTATTGCATCCAGCCACACAGACATACCTTTGTGCTTAGTGCGTTGACACAGCTTACTTTGCTCCCTGGCCTTACACCCAGTATGTTGACGTGCCAGTCCCCTACTGGAGGAGATGGGTTGTTCAGAGAGGTGAAAAAACAAACGAAGTTGTGGAAACTCCCCCTTCCCGGCTATCCTCTCTTTCTCTTTTTCTAGTTCCCCCCCCCCACACCAGTTGACCATTGCTTGTCAACCTATGCATTTCAAATTTCAAGTCTTGTGGGGAAATAAGCATATTTGAGATAAATGGTAAACGGAATCAGAATTTGAGAGAAAAGGAATGCTAGAGAACATTTTGTGTGTAAAAATGTATGCATGCAGGATGTGTGCTGAAATGCTTGAATGTGTATTGGAATGGAAAACCGTATTTGAAGTAACATTTAGGCTGCACCCAAGGAACTGTTTGCTCAGCACATTTGCTTGAAAAGGTGTGTGCTGGCTGGGAGTGGACTCTTTCCTAAAAAAGAATGCTGAAATCTTTTTGTTGTATAAAGAAACTGTGAAATGTCAAATATTCTTCCTATCCACTTAACCTGAAAATTTGACAAAAAAGACAGATTTGACAAGCACAATATGGGACAATAAACACACAACTTCTGATAAATAAATGGAAACTTCTGCCAAAGTCTCAAATATTAGGTTAGAATTTTTACATGGGATTTTGTAAAAAATGTCAAACTAAATGTTGTTGTTCATGGGAAATGTGACATCGGTCTAATTGTGGTCTTAGTTCAGCAGATGGAAGTCTTGGGTGTAGGGAGGCACAGTTGGGGTTGGTATGAAATATTTCTGAAGTCTCACTGTTTGCCTTAGCTTTCACAGATGTGTATCCAAAAAAAGACATGCATGCGTACTCACAAGTCACACTCTGATACACAATCCATATGCCATCAGCCAGAAACTGAACTAATTAAGGTAAAGGTGAGCAAGCTTTTAATTATTGTGTGACCCCAACATGCCAAAGGCTTGTCAAGACAAGTCAAATTTCAAAGTCCGAAGTTGAAAGGGTCCAATTTTGTCATTAACGATAGAAGCTAGTTTTTTGTCTCTGTTTAGAATGGTCAATGTTGCACTTTGTGAAACCATGGCTATTGCACTAAGGTTCAAAATGTACTCACAGTGGTGAAAATATTAGGTGCTCTGTTAGCAAAAAAAAAAACTTCTTAACACATTTCAGTGTTTGCCAGATGAAAAAGTGTAGTCAGTCTGGATAATTAAGAGTTATTGTTGCTGCAGTGTGATTTGGAACATTGTGTACTGTGCTGAAAAGTCCACTTTGGTTTTAGTTCAAGACGGTGAGGGGAGGGTTTAGACTGGGGGATACAATACAGTCATGTTCACACGGAGGCACACTTTTATTTGAGGAGAACGATTGCAAACTAAACTGTTCCTGCAACTTCTATTTTCTGGATTCAACTAGAATTAGCAGTTACAAAGGTTATCCTACTTATTTTTAACTGTTAATAAGATAAGGAGGCCATTATACCCTCGGTGTGCGTTTATATTCATTATTATGCAATGGAATGTTACATAAATGTGCAGAAAGGGGAAGCTTTTGAGATTACCTTATCTTAGCCAGGACACTGGTGATGATTTTTCAGAACTTTTTTCTTAGCAGTTTTACACAAATACAGTTGGTGAACTTTGTGTGCGCTATGCAAACTTGCGATTCACCTGGTTGATATTGACTTGATATTTAACGATATCGACAAAGACCGTATGGTGCAAGCTTTGCTATCCAGGCTAAACATCATCGTGTCACTTAAATGTATTCATTCAGTGCCTCATCTAGCCTACTGTAGAGATATGAAGGGAAATTGCCAAACACAGGTCAAAATGAACGGCACAGTTGCATCCACGTATTGCTTGCCTGTTTTGTTCATCATTAGGCTGTCAAACTTAGAGGTGCAGGGTATAAGGTATCAAAAGAGCTATTTCAGTCATGGGACCATAAACTGAGATTGAGAGAAAAAGTGCAATGTGTACCGAACCAAACATGACATTTGACATCGAATTAGTTAAAATCTAAAGAGCAGAATGATGTTTTGATTCATTAATTAGTAGTAATGATGACGATGATTGATAATGACGTCCTAGTGCTCGATGCACTCTACCATCAATTGTACGAACTGAATCATTCATGATCTACTGCACAGCCTGTGGAGGACAGTGGGGCACACACTGTCTTGCTAGCTAAAGCTACCGTTGAAAACGTCGACCTGAGGGGGACTGTTATGGTAGAAGTGACCATATCCCCCTTAGCTTCCAGTTATGTCTAAAACCTCAAAACTTGTACTTGGCGTGTCTTTTGTGCTTACACTGAGTACCGTGGCGGGAGTACATTTAAAGCAAACCTGGGATCGAGAGGTAAACAAGTAGCATAGTCAGCTGCCCTTGATGTTAGCTAACACTGGCTAACCTACTTAAAAAAATGTAGCACAAACAATAGCTAGAGCTAGCTATATTAAAGATATTCCCCAAATGTATCTGTTTAGTTTTCTACCTCGTCGTTTTAGTTCTGCACCAGCTAGTGAAATTGCTAGTAACTAACATACCTTGCAGTATTATATTTCTTCGTGATCAGGTTGAGAGCGCTGTTAATTAACGCTAGCTCTATTAAAACAGAAACTAGCTACAATAGGTGCCCAGTCTCCTACAACGGTACAGCCTGTTTCCATTTAGCCAGAAGAAATGTGCTTCTCACAAGGTTTAGTAACACGTTACTGGTTATCATGCGAGTATAACTTACAGCTATGGCATTTATATTCATAGCTTGACTTCTGTATCATAAAGTATACATTCCTGTATTGATATACAATCTTACACTAAAATCAACTAACTAGCACTGCCTCTGTATTGTTTTCCACAGAGACTTCACGAGGGTGTACTCCGAGATCTTGAACGTATGGAAAGAAAAAAAGAGAATCTGAGAGTACTTGAAGAACAAAGAACTTTAACCAAGGAGCTTGAGGCGGAGCGTGACCGAAGGGCGGCAGCTCTCCAGCGCCCCGATCAGCCACACGCCTAACAACAAGTAGACAATTACCGCTTCCTCTACTGTAAGTGCCGAACTCCAGCGCTAGTTTCTCTACCTCCCGCAGTTAATTGAAAAGGCAGATCTGTCATTTGACTAAAATAAGTCTCAAGCATTCAGACCAAAAACATGATAGTAACCACAAACTCTGAGTTGCTGTTTAAAAGATGTAACCATAAATGTGTCCCTGTGTCCCATGGGCGTCAGCAGCATTTTGAGAGTGGGGGGGGACACATTTTGCCGGGGGGGTCTGGGGGTTTGTCCCCCAGAGTTTTTTTTCCCCGCATTCTGATGCATTTACAACAACTATTTACCATAGTTATTATACATATACTGAGGGGCTGGACATTCAAATATTTTGAAAACTAAACTTCCCAATAAGCAAAGGGACATCTTCAACTACCGGTCACCTTTCAGCACTCACCTCAGCAACAGAGCTGTCTGCACTACCCCTGCATGCTGCCTCTGACTCACTCTCAATCTCAACCACATAGGCTATATCAGGAGACATGGAGATGCATTGAATAATATCAGCATATCAAATTCACAATTGGTACAGGTTTAGTAGCCTAATAATTATGTATGTTACATAAAAAAATAGCATCTCCCTAAAGCATGAATGGACAGTTCAGAAATTTTCAAATGTGTGTTCAAACCTGTAGTCTTTTTCACAGATCTCATCCTTACTCTGCGTTCACACTGCAGCGACGCGAATCGCTGGCCATCGCTCGCCTTGCCACAGTTCACCACGCTGGGGGGCGTTCCAAACTGATTATGTAGAATGAAGTTGTCTAAAGTCACTGTTGTAGTTGTCATTGGCCAAGTGTGCAAACTTGGGTTTACATAGTCGCAACATTGATCAAAACACAACTTATATAGCCTACAAAATACAAAACTGTTCAATAAACATACACGTTGACATGTGTAAAAACATTTTATTATATTACTCAGTCTCTGCTAATTTGTCGATACGACCAGGGAGTTCTAGCCGGGATACTACTGTAACTAGCTAGAACAAAGTTACGTAATGTGACGAGAGACTGAATTTGAAAGTACAAAAAACCCACCAGGAGCATCGACAACGTCGACAAACCTGCGCCAGTGACGTATCGTACAGGACTGGATATGCAGCCACACAGTAGATTAGCTTCTCCTCCATCTTAAAAACTGAAAGCTAGAAATGTTTACCATGGTTGCTACGTTACGAGAAACAAGAAAACACTGCGATTGGCCATCGCTAGCGAAAATCGCTCCTCATTTGCATAAAGTTGAGAAAATCTGAACTCGCTCGCATCGCTACCCACAATGCACCACACAAGCGATTCGCCTGGCTCCATAGACAATGAATGGAAAACATGATGTCGATCGCATCACTGCAGTGTGAACGCAGGGTAAGGATGTAAGTTTTCAGAAAATACATGGCTTAGGTGGTTGAATCAGTTTCCCTAAATGGCACAGCCCAAAAAAGTATCAGCCATATACTCCATTTACCAATACTAGTACCGAATTATTATTATTTTTCATTATTATTATTGGGTGTGCTTTGCCTTCGGCAAGGGCGCAACCATTGTTATCTCACATATATATTATTATTATTATTTATTGTTTATTTTCGCCCCCCAAAAACTCGGTCAATATTTGGACTACATAGACAACCTATGTGTCAAAAGTTTCGTCTTGCTAGCGATTGAGTTGCTTGTATTGGGATTTACGTTCCGTTGCACAGTTTAGGAGTTTACAACGTTTTTGTGGAAACAAAGTGCCTTTAGTCGACGAAGGGTAATCTGTGCTAGCTATGTCACCACGTCAACGCATGTTAGCAACGACGCATGGACACAACGTGATAGAGACGTTCTAGCACGCAAATTGGAGCTTGGATTACAAGTGAAAAATACCACCCCAAAAATGTTGATAAAGCAATTTCGAGTGGAACTGCAATCTCGGATGTTTGATTTAGGTCGTCAAAGTCTTTGTAATTTGAGCGAGTGCGGGTCGCCCGTGAGACCGCCTGGTCTTTTAGGTGGCAGCCATGCTAGAAAGCGTCATAGTAGTATTTTCGTAGCTAATTTTATAGTTCAATTTTACACGAAAAAAACAGAAAGAAGGAAATTTTATGACGATATGAAGACAGCCAGGTGGTGAGATTTTAATGTAGGTTGCTGTAAAAACGTGTATTTGTTTGCTACATGAGAGCCCCGTCAGCCTCCATTGACGAATGCGGCAGCAACAACAGTGTTGTCAACGAGTGTTGACACTCGTCGACAACAGTGTTGTCGATCTGCGTCTGAGTATTTTCTTAATTTCGTACCAGGGTAAATTCTACATCCAAATGGAGAGCAGTGTTTTAAAGATATGGAGATTGTGAAGACAGCCAGCGGGTCAGCATATTTTTGTTATTTGTGTAAAACTTGGAATTTGAGTGAGACAGAGTCTTGTTTTGACGTTAGCCTCTGAGTCACAGACTCGGCTCGCCCACTGGCAGTATGTAGTAGTAGGTTACAGTACTGTCTTCAATGCTATGGCTAAACTTTATTATGTCTTATTACACGGCTGTTCTTGATGCTGTAGAATGCTCCATTCACTTGAATGGGGCTTCCCAACGTTCGGCCAGAGGCGGCCTTACCTATGTTTCACCCGTTTCAATTGAAACGGGCCCCGCCCTTCAATGGGGCCCCCAACAGAGAGCCAGAAATCCCATTCATTTTCTCAGCAAGATATTGATTGTCTGCGAAGTTGTGAAACGAAAGTTTCTGCTCCAAAGCCAAGTCCGTATGAAATCAACCTTGTTATTTGCGATCTTCTGTTGAAATACTACACCACCCACAATCCTAAACAAAACAACACTGACTGATATCTGATTGGTCGAACTCACGGTTACCATGGTGACGTTTACCGCCCCCGCGACTAAGGTTAAAATGTTTGTTTTGAGCAGGAAAATAAATGAAATGCACATATGCCAGTGGTGCTGAAAAAGTAAAGGTATCGGACAACAAAATAAAAGCTTTATTCAGTCTACCAAAAGGGACCTCTTTCTTTGGTCCAGCATCTGTAGATCTAGTACTAGTAGCGTTAGCCTAACCCTACCAGCGACAGCAGCGGTGCGCGCCGTGAGCTCGTTGCAGAGCTATTGGATAAGTTCGGTTTAGTGTCACATCAGACTTTTTTTTCTCTTTGCTTTTGTTTAGCTATATAATTCAGATTGAGGGCATGTTTGAGCTGTTTTTTTTTTTAAATCAGCCCAGACAACTGAAAATACACTGCGCTAATCAATTGAGCAGTGAAGTTGCCGTGCGTGAAAGGGCGAGGCCTATTCCAACGTAAAACGCTGTATAATTATATATCGTTTTAATCAAATAAGGTTGGATTATTTCAATGTTGAGCTGTCCTGTTCATTAAGATGGAATTACTTGTAATACAATAATATACCATTGATGCAAACCAACAGGAGTCCTGCTTTTTCTGCTCTATTATGTTTGTTTTATGTGGGTAGGGCCCCATATTAGTCATTGAAACGGGCCCCCAGATGCGTAAGGCCGCCCCTGCGTTCGGCGGTGAACAATTTTCTCATATTTGACCGTTGCTATGCATATTTGACCGCTGTCAAGGCAAGTGGCCTTTTTGCCTCGGATTCACGTCTTTCGTAGCACTTCGCAAGTAGTCCGGTAACTTTTCAACCCCAGCGTACTCTGTTGCTTGGCGACGTTAGCTGATTTGAAGCCTAAAGAATGTTCAACGTCTATGAAGTTCAACGTCTTTGGCGAACTATTTCTCTGCTGATCAACAATACGAATGGTAACAAATACATTGTAAAAAGTCACACTGTGTTAAGTTATTTTTGTTGGCAAGTAGCCGTGTAATAAGCGGGATAATGTATAGAATGCCGGTCATTATTGGGACAATTATCCCCTTCAGGGCGAAACAAAACCCCTTCGCTTCGCGTCGAGGTGCTGTTCGCCCTGTCGGGGCTTATTTTCCCGATAATGACCGGCGTTCTATACATTATCTACGGTGGCCGACATGTGCAAACGAGCTGCAAACTAAGAAAACACATGCATAGACAAAATTAAGAAAACATCTTCATTAATTTGACAACACATGTGCAGCATTCAGCAAACACGCTGCAAATACACACAACACAACCAAATACATAAACCCCCTGCAAATACGCGTTGCAAAAACGAAAGCACGCAAACCAAAAACGCTGCAGTACATAAACGCGTTGCAAAAATGAAAGCATGCAAACCAAAAATGCTGCATCCAGTTTTCACAACGGAAGTTTTCCAGGCCTCTAGGGGGAGAGCCAAGTGGAACATCTTGATTTTCGGCCCCATGGAGCGAGAGAGAAAGAGAGAGCATATGAAAAGTTTGGACCATAGAGTTAATATAACTAGAGTAAGCTACTTTAGTCTTCCAAGATGGCGTCCCCATTCATTTCTATGAAAAGTGCTCAGTGGCGCAGTGAGGCAAGCGAGAGCACGAGACTGGACGCGGCCATCTTTCCACTTCCACTTTCTTCGTGATATGAGTATGATTTCCAACGCATTGTATTAGATGAAATAAACTGTTAACATGAACAGCTCCGTCGTTGTTCTCGCCAGGCAAAGAAAGCTTAATAGTTATTTTGGAAACCGAAATCTTCCATAATGCAGACTTACCATAGCTTACTGTCAACTTTATATTCAAATTAAATGCCACGAAATTCACACTGCCTTCAATTTGCACATCAGTGTCAAAATGTGACCTGTGTTTTATATGTTCAACCTAGAAAACCAAACGTCTATTAATGGATATAACATGATCTAACAAGACGTGTTAATCATGTTATAAATAAAAGCTCGAGAAGCGTGTCTAAAATATACTTTATTGAACATTTGCCTTTGAAAGGGACATATTCATAGAACCATATAGGCTACAAGACATTTCCATCAGATGTAAGTGGGGGTGAAACATAGTCACTGAGGACCTTCATTGTCCCAAAAAAGCAGTCTGGCTTGATGACACGATCAAAAAAAGAATAATGGATGTGTTTAACAAAAGCTTCTGAAGGCAAGACTAATATTATTAAAAAATATATCATTTCCTATTGTGGTTAACAGTTAAAGTATTAATCTTCGTCTTTGCTCCAGATAGACATGTCAACAATCTATGCTCGCGCTTAACATAATATATTTGTCATCATGTCATGAAAGTTTTTACGAAAAATCTAATCTGTTTTAAAATAACAGGAATAAACTATGTTAACCACATTTTATGTATGTGTGACAATGATTTGCTAAACTTGCTACAATAAGCCATTTCTCCCTGTGCTCATTCAATGTAAGTCTATGGCTCATTCAGCTCAATGTAATCGGCTATCGGCCAATGTGAACTTTTGTGCTCGTGCCCTGTTAGTATCCGCGAGCACATTTGCAGGCAACTTTTATTGACGTAGGCAAATAAATGGGTTGCTAGTTCACCTGTTTCGGATTGGTTTCAAACTTTGCAAAAATCAGGAAAATGTATTCTATGAAAAAGCTAGTAGTATGAGCCAGGTTCGAGAATCGAACAAAAATTATTGGGGGAGATAGTTTTGTAAATGTTGACTGGACTTAATAGAATAAAAACGACCGGAAGACACGGGAACCTAACCGTAAATGCAATACCACCTACATCCACCGGGGCCGTTGCTTCAAGCCAAGGGGTGGGGGTCTGGTTTGGACCAACATCGAAGTAAGTCTTTTGAAAAACTGTCAAAGAGGAGGGGCACATGTAAAAATGAATACTAATCTTTTTATGTCGCCTCTTTAATTTGATTTTGGTCCTATTCAAAACAAATTCTCATCTGCCCTCTCTGGTTCTAAAATCACGCTCTTCTACTTAGCGCTCCCACTGGCCTGGAGCACTTCCATTGAGTTATCTGGATGCAGTTTTCTGTTTGCATTTGTTTTCGGGGTTTGCGTGTTTTCCTTTTTGCAGCGTGTTTCTATATTTGCAGCGTGTTTATGTATTTGGTTGTGTTGTGTGTATTTGCAGCGCGTTTCTATATTTGCAGCGCGTTTGCTGAATGCTGCGCATGTGTGGTCAAATACATGTTTTCTAAATTTGCTTGTGTATTGTCAATTTGCTTGTACTTTGTCTATTGGTAGCGTGTTTGCACATGTCGGCCACCGTAATTATCCCTTGCAAAAGAAACTTTCTAATTTCCGGCGCTTTCAAACAATCAGTGAAGTGTGGATAGCAACAGCAGCTAGCTTGCCTCTAGCAAACTTCTTTTGAATTAGCCATGTGCCCCTAAATTAATATCGAACTTATTTACGTTTTGGGGGGCTTATTTTCAGTCAGCAGACGGTACTATTTGAATCGCAATTCCATCTGAAATACTGCCAGTGACAACGTTGTTACAGTAGCTTGTTTCAAAGGGGTTTATTGTTTCAAAGGGTGTTATTAATGAATTATGCAATATGAGTAGGCTAAATGCTTGAAAGTATCACTACATGGGAAAACGGACCCACCTGCAACCGACGCAAGCAAGCACACCCTACAATTTCCCCAGAAATTGTACCCTCTCTAGTTTAATTTATTATGCATGGGCAGCATACTAATATGGAGAGAGGACGTGTCTCTTGTCTCATTAGATAACATCCTGAGGGTATAAGCTTTCAGAGAATATATGGTTTTAATGGTTGAATCAGTTTTGCCTTCATGTTACAGACTAACATGTAGCGAGTTGCCAAAATTACAAGTTGAGCAACTTTGTTTAAATTGGAAGACAATTCAGATGTTTTTTTTGGGGGGGAAAAACTAGCATGTTAGCTAAGGTTAACTCCAGATTAGCTCACGGTTGTTATGGCAATAAAAAAAAAATACCAGCAATTTCTTTTTTAGCTACTTGGAAAAAACATCCTTGTCATCTCTGTCTGCCAGAAACAGACGCCTAGGTCTGAACACGGCCAAATGCACAACATATTCAGACCCAGATTAAGAAATCAATGCTGTTCCACTTGTAATGGGTAAATAAAGTATGGTATTGCCTAGTGCTAGATGTAGCGTTAGATAAAAAGCTTGCTCATCTAGCTAGCTATAATTATAATGTTTGCAGAAGGATCTTTGTGACTTAACTAATGCTATTATAGTCAGAGAATGCCTCATAAGGGTGCGTTGGCCACTGAAGGGAAAACTTGGGCAACTCTGACTTACTTTCCTCTTCCTCGAAAAAACTTCCTTATGTTCATCTTGTCTGTTGAACAGTCGATGTCTGAAGTGCTAGCTGCAAGCGCGATGCGTCGATCAAAGAGTATGGGAGTTGAATCTGCGTGCGTGATGCTGTTTGTCTTGAAAACGCAGAGTGGAATTCTATTGCTATGGGTGTTCTCCCTACTGATAAAGTGGAACGGATTTGATTGTGATGCAATGTTAAGATCGCTGGACTAGTAGACCAGTCATGCACTAATATTTTGATCACAAATGTGGGGGGGTCCAAACAACTTTTTTTTTAAGTGAGTGGGACGTGACCCCCCCCCAAGTTACATTGCGGCGACGCCCATGCTGTGTCCGTAACACTTTTAAATAAGGGCAGATAAGAAAAGGATGTGGCCAGGACAGACTGGAGGATCTCTGCTCGTGCAGATTTTTTGCCAATTACTGATGTTTTTCATGTCTGTGTACAGTATGTGTGCTTGTAGAAACTCCGCTGTATGTTTCACTCACATTTGTACTCTAAATGTTTGTCGTGTCCGGCTGCAGCATGGGTGTAAGTAAATGTTTTACTTTGTGGGACGACAAAGATCCCATTAATCTTACTGATCTGAATGCATTGGTCGTTGATGCCACATTGGCCTCTCCCAGGTTCTGATCAATCCAGCTGCGTCCACTCTCCTTCGGTGACCATGGATTGTGGCGGAGAACAGAGGGGAAAGGTGGACGACGAGGCGGTGTGCACCTCGGCGTCTGAGGGTCTGGAGGAGGGCGAGGTGGAGGGCGAGACGCTGCTGATCGTGGAATCAGAGGACCAGGCCTCGGTGGACTTATCGCACGACCACAGCGGCGACTCGCTCAACAGCGACGTCGGGGAAGAGGGGGAGAGCGGCTGGGCATGCGAAGACATGGCCTTTTACTGTGACAAGTGCCACAAGTGGATCCCCACTGGTGAGAGGGTTAGCTGCACAAGCTGGACAGGAAAAGGCCTTCCCCTTTGGGGCACCCACCATATTTAACCAGATAGAATTCAGCACTTTAATAGATGTTTCTTGTGAATATAGGCGTTTGCTTTGAACCATGTATGCTTTATTATAATTGTTGCACGGGATTGCAGCTGGTTTAGCCTTTTAGTTAGTGGGTTGTGGGATCACAGTATGCTTGATACTGCAGCGTTTACTGAAATGCTGTCTTCTGTTTCACCTCGCTGCTCTCATAAAGAACGACAATGATTGCGCTCGGTCTCTGAGCAGTTTTTGGTATTTCTCTCCAATCCCGGAATCTAGCGCAGCTACACAATGAGCAGCCTAGCTACCTTAAAGGAGACAACTTTTTCAAGTTCACCTGCTACGCTTGTTCAGAGGACGGCAAGGAGACGTTTGAGAGAATGAGACTCACCTGGCAACAGGTACTTACAAAAGAGGCTAAACATTCCACAGGCAAGGGGGTTCTGTGGGCGTTTGACAGTTAAGAAATGATGCATATTGCTTATATTTGCAGGGCACAAGGTTCTTCATATAGACTTGGAATCCAAAATATTTGGACAAATCTTTACACATAAAAAATTAAATTCTCCTTTGTTACTTGCCCTTTCCATTTAAACATCAGGAGTTGGACTGAGTTATACTATCTTCTTTTCACTTTTCAGGTGGTGATGCTGGCCATGTATAACCTGTCACTAGAGGGCACTGGGCGGCAAGGCTACTTCAGATGGAAGGAGGATATCTGTGCGTTTATTGGAAGACACTGGGCATTCCTACTGGGAACTAGGTGAGAGACTGTCCGTTGATGACCTGTACAGCGAATTTGTTGAACGTACCGTTTTCAGGACAAATTTTACCTGAAATGTGAAACTTATCCTGCAGAGGAAGGCTTGTGTTTTAGACGTGACCTCGTGTATCGGTTCTATCTTTTTGAGTACCTCTGGAAAGCTACACACAACACCCTAAAGCTGACCTGATGCTCTTCTAACAGGAAGAAGACCTCCACCTGGTGGAGCACCGTGGCAGGCTGTCTGTCAGTGGGGAGCCCCACGTTCTTCCGCTCAGGGGCCCAGGAGTTTGGAGAGCCCGGCTGGTGGAAGCTGGTGCAGAACCGCCCTCCCACTCTCCGCCCTGAGGGAGACAAGTCCTCTGTGAAGGCCAGAGGTTGGTAACTGTGTTTGGTGCTTCCCCTTACCAGGGTCTGGAATTCATGAAACCATGTTTCATGAATGTGTGTGTCCACACCACTTCATCCAGTTACAAAACTGACTCAGTTAAATAGAACAATTCATAAAAAAAAGGATGAATTCATGTTGGATCAGCCTTGCAACCCAGATATATGGGCCTGGAGACCCATTTTATTTAGCTGCACCCTGTTCCTAGAACAGCAATCCTAGAAGTGGCGTTATACTAAGTAAATAATGCAGCACTTGAATACAGAGGGTTTTGCTTTACAGTTACAATTGTTTTTATTTAGTTGCACAATTGTTACAATGTCACCTGTGTCTTTATGTTGCTGTGTCTCTTTGTGTCTCCATGTGTCTGTGTGCTTGCTGTGCTCTGCAGCCTGTAAGCCGTCGGTGGAGCCCATCATCACGGTGGAGGGCCTCAGGAAGCGTGGTGTGAGGAACCCGGTGGAAAACGCCATGCAGCTGAAGGAGAAGCGCTGCCGCACCCAGGAGGCCAAGGACATCCGCAGGGCCCAGAAGGAGGCGGCGGGGGGCGGCTACACGGAGCGCAGCGCCTCCTCCACACCCGTCAAGATTGGGGGGGGGCGAGGGGGTGCACGCAGGCCCGACCTGGTGCTGGAGAAGGGCGAGGTCATTGACTTCTCCTCGCTCAGCTCCTCCGACCGCACGCCCCTCACCAGCCCCTCGCCCTCGCCCTCGCCGGACTTCTCCGCCCCTGGCACGCCAGCGTCCCACTCTGCCACGCCCAGCCTGTTGTCGGAGGCTGACCTCATCCCGGACGTCATGCCGCCACAGGCGCTGTTTCATGGTGAGCCAGTCACACCGCAGTCTCATTATGGTGTACCATTGGGAGTCGCATTGCTCGTCAGAGTCCCTTCTTTCCCAATCTGCAGTTACAACTCGAGTCCTCCACAACACGACCACCACCGTTACAAACACTGCTTTAACCCACGCCACCTAAATGCTCGCTCTTCGATGGTGCCAGTGGGCGGTATTGATACTGAGGAGTGAGTTTAACTAGTTTAACTTGGTTACAGGGGCACTCCTATGAGAACAAAGAATCCAGAAAGAAGTGATGCTCAGTTCTTGTCAGTCAAGAGCAGTTCCAGAGACGTCATTCTGTAGTCCAATGGTTTCAGTGTCTTACGGTGGCCCTGAAGTGCAACACACAACGGCCAATGGCAAACAGCAAAACACAACGGCAAATAGCAAAACACAACGGCAAATAGCAAAACACAGGCAAATAGCAAAACACAACAGCAAATAGGAAAACACAACGGCGAATAGGAAAACAACGGCAAATAGGAAAACGCTACGGCAAATAGGAAAACACTACGACATTAACTTCTGACGGAAAAGGTAGGGCCAATCTAGCAGAAGACAGACCCTGCTGATTGGACAGACAGACTGTCTGTCCTTTGACAGGAAAAAGCGGTGAAAAACACGTTTGAATGGTTTTCGACAGGACAGACAGCAGCACCATCTCGATTTACTGACATTTTCGGTATACTAACACATAATATCAATTGGTTACTGGTGTGTTGCATCATGTATATGTCTCATACTTTATTAACATTCATGTATTAACTACATGATTAATCTATAACAATAGGCAGCCATTGTGAAGCAGAGCTAGAAATGGCTATGCTAGCTGCGTACTGTAGCCTAATGATTGAGGACTATTGTTCTACTGAACATTTAACTTTCGACTGTTGAAGTAAATGGGACTTGTTAAACACGTTTTTTTATTCATCAGCCCACTTAGAACATAACACGTTGTTAACGTGGTAAATTGTGTGTACTGATGTTATGCCAGGTTGCTTTGCTTCTTGTCCTAAGACTTTCCGTGCCCAGTCGGACCCTGTGTTGTTCTGTGCACCTGACAATAAAAGACTTGAACTTGAACATTTATATTTGTAGTATCCTACTTGATGCTAGTTGAATCTAATCTAAATAGCAATCACACCAGCAACTTAGTGTGTGGACCTGAAATTTCTGCCGAGTGTTGAGAGCTAGCTGGACGATAGGAACCCTTGATCTGCAATTAATTGTTGCTAGCTCTAATCACTAACTACGCTAATAAGAGAAGACTAACTTTGTATGCCAACGAACACTGATAACTAGAACTAATTTGACAAACTTCACTTAAAGTGCTTAAAGTGATTAGTTGACAACATATCAACTATCACTTCGTATGTAGCCTATGCCTTGCATCAAAATCATTCTTAAAAATAGCGAACATATTTTCGAGGGATTCATGTTTTCAAAATAGGCGTTCTCCTTCCTGTTAAAAGACACAGTCCGTCTGTCCAATCAGGAGGGTCCATCTTCTGCTACCTAGGCCCTACCTTTTCCGTCAGAAGTTAATGTTGTTGTGTTTTCCTATTTGCCGTTGCGTTTTCCTATTTGCCGTTGCGTTTTCCTATTCGCCGTTGCGTTTTCCTATTCGCCGTTGCGTTTTCCTATTCGCCGTTGCGTTTTCCTATTCGCCGTTGCGTTTTCCTATTCGCCGTTGTGTTTTCCTATTCGGCGTTGTGTTTTCCTATTCGCCGTTGTGTTTTGCTTTTTGCCGCTGTGTTTTGCTATTTGCCGCTGTGTTTTGCTATTTGCCGTTGTGTGTTGCACTTCAAGGCCACCGTAGTGTCTGCAGCCATTCGATGAGAACAAACATACATTGAATATTTAACTAGAGAGGGTACAATTTCTGGGGAAATTGTAGGGTGTGCTTGCTTGCGTCGGATGCAGGTGGGTCCGTTTTCCCTTCTAGTGACAGTTTCAAGCATTAAGCCTACTCATATTGCATAATTCATTGAGAACACCCAGACCCTCACCCCTCGGCTTGAGGCAACGGCCCCGGTGGATGTAGGTGGTATTGCATTTCCGATTTTCTACACGACTCGTCCGATCGTTTGTATTATACTCCAGTCAACATTTCTAAAACTATCTCCCCCAATCATTTTCGTTCGATTCGCGAACCTGGCTCATACTGCTAGCAAAACAAATCCTGCTTTTTGCAGTTTGAAACCAATCCGAAATGGGTAAACTAGCACCCCATTTATTTGCTTACGTCAAAAAAAGTTGCCTGGAAACGTGTTTGCGGATACGAACAGGGGACAAGCACAAAAGGGAACATCAGAAAATCACTGATTTACCTGAGCTGAATGAGAACAAGGAGAAAGGACTTGATAATCTACAATTGCCTGCCTTTATTGTAGCACGTTTTACAAATGGTTGTACATATACATGACGGTTGTTTGTAGTTTATATCCGTTATTTTAAAGCAGATTTAACTATTTTGTAATGAGCGCTATTATGCTCATGGCATGACAAACAGCAAATGTTTACTCCTCGACAGGTCTGCAAACGCCTTTGTAAACCAAGATTTCTTAACAATTTTTTTTAACAAATCGAGGCGACAAAGCGTTTGCTGACCTGTCGAAGAGTAAACATTTGGTTTCTTATATACTACAACAAAACTTGGGAAGATCCCAATCAAACACGTCAAATCTGGAGCAAACGCCATGTTGTCAGAGCAATCAGCTGCACTTGCACTGGTGACGTCACTACATCTCCAAGAAAACATATCAACAACTGAACAGAACAACTCTCTGGTTGGTTAAAAACGTTTATTGACCTCTGCGAACATTCGGGAGGTCAATAAACGGATTTATTAGATGCGTTCGACATGGACTACGGCTGCATGAAACGACCAGCGAGAGTGGCCGCTTGTAGTCGGGGCTCTGTGAAGTCAGACGTTTCAGCTTCTCATGGTTTGCTGCGTTGACGTCAGTCACGGACGATTAAGCGCTGTTTGCTTACTTTACTCTATTTATAATTAAAGTAGTATTTCCGTTAGTGAAGAGGCGGAGTAAAACCCTTTCTTCCATAAATGTTTAATTCAATTCAACAGTTTGGTCCTGATTTGAGCATTGGCGAAACTGAAGGTGTCCGAATATTACAAAACACGCGTCAAAGTTGTCGTGTGTGAGTCGGGCCAATCATGAAATAGCTGTGTCGTCACTTGAACCCGTGCAGTTGCTCTTGAGAAAATGCGCTCGGCTACACAGCCGGCCGTCCTCGAATCGATCTCACGTTACTTTGATGGCGACGTCACACACGACGTCTCAAGTCGGACAAAAAGTCTAACCAGAATTCACTGTTTCAAGTCAGCCGCCTGCAGCCGGCTGCAGGGCCGCATGAAGTCGGGTCATGTCCAACGCACCTATTAACTTTTTAGAACGTCTTCTGGACCAATGGGAACAGCGTATTAGTCCAATTATTACACTAGTATATAAGAAACGTAATTATAGCATAATATAATTAGTTAAAATATCGTCATTATAGATTGTTGACATGTTCTGGAGCAAAGACGAAGATGATTTAAATAATGTCTTATAACCACACTATTGTCATGGTCGTTATATTGTTAGAACGTTATGTCAGTTAACATCACAACGATGGCATTAACAATAAGCTAGTAATAGTAAGCAACACTCATCATCATTATAATAGTAACATAGGTTTAGGCTTAATTTAGCTTGCTTTGCCGATAGAACAACGACAGAGCCAGATTCAAGTTGACAGTCTCTTTAATCCAACACAATACTTATGCAGTCAAACTAAAAACATGAACAACGTATAGTATTGATTCACATGTAGCTTCTTGATCGGACTTGTACCAAATTCTGACAGTTTTCTGCAATGCCTTAGCTCCAGCTCACAAACTCACGACTGGTTGTCGCAAAGTATGACGTGTACAGCTAGTTGCTTGCTGAGTTTTTCGTAAAAACGTTCATAACATGATGGCAAATATATTATGTTAAGAGCGAGCATAGATTGTAGACATGTCTATCTGGAGCAAATATGAAGAATAATACTTTAACTGTTAACCACAATTTTTAAATTTAAATAATATTAGTCTTGCCTTCAAAAGCTTTTGTTAAACACACACATTATTGTTTTTTGATCGTGTCATCAAGCCAGACTGCTTTTGTGGGACAATGAAGGTCCTCAGTGATTATGTTTCACCCCCACTTACATCTGATGGAAACGTCTTGTAGCCTATATGGTTCTGTGAATAAGCCCCTTTAAAAGGCAAATGTTCAATAAAGTATATTTTAGACACAGTTCTCAAGCTTTTATTTATTACATTATTACCGAGTCTTGTTAGATCACG
Organism: Hypomesus transpacificus; assembly: GCF_021917145.1. NCBI lineage: Eukaryota > Metazoa > Chordata > Actinopteri > Osmeriformes > Osmeridae > Hypomesus > Hypomesus transpacificus. Next base: position 169,323 of record NW_025813712.1, on the reverse strand, counting down.
TTATATCCATTAATAGGCGTTTGGTTTTGTAGGATGAACATATAAAACACTGGCCACATTTCTACACAGATGATAGATTGAAGGCAGTGTGAATACCGTGGCATTTCGTTTGAATATAAAGTTGACAGTAAGCTATGGTAAGTCTGCATTATGGAAGATTTCGGTTACCAAAATAACTAAGCTTTCTTTGCCTGGCGAGAACAACAACGGGGATGTTCATGTTAACAGTTTATTTCATAATTTATATATTTTGGAAATCATACTCATATCACAAAGAAAAAAAGCAACATATGTGATGAGTTCCATCTAGAATAGCCCTATATTTAGCCCTATAGACTATTTCTAAAAAACAAGTGGAAGGAATACTATACAGTGACAGAATACATTTCCGTTAAGAATCAGAGACATGATGCAAACTTATCGGACTTTCTGCCCATAGATTCTGCCACTGCAATGCCTTAGCTCACACGCTTGTAACCATATAAATCTATGCTCGCGACTGGTTGTCGGAAAGTATGACGTGTACAGCTAGTTGCAAGCGTGCACGAGGACTCGGAGCTAGCGAATAAAAGAGCCACTGTTTAAAACTAGACCGGAAGACACGGAAGTGGAAATATAACTTGCAAGCTAGAACGTCTCTATCACGTTGTATCCATGCGTCGTTGCTAACGTGTGTTGACGTGGTGACGTAGCTAGCACTGGGTACCCTTCGTCGACTAAAGGCACTTTTCGCCACAAAAACGTTGTAACCTCCTAAACTGTGCAACGGAACGTAAATCCCAATACAAGCAACTCAATTGCTAGCAAGACGAAACGTTTGACACCTACGTTGTCTATGTAGTCTAAATATTGACTGATCCTTAGGGATGGGAAAATAAACAATAAAATAGAAAAAGCTGTTCCTGCGAAACAGCAGTGAGAATGCTGAAAACCGGAATGGGGATAGCTGACCATGCTAAAAAGAGCTGAAAATAGTGAACATTTTGTAGAAAGTTATAAGCTGAAGCTTCAAAGCGCCCGAAAGGTATTTTTGAAAGGGGCTGGAGCTAGACTGGCTGCCAGCCCAACTTATCCCCGCCCACAAAAAAATAGGAGCTGTTCGGACCAATTAAATTGTCAGGGTGGGCTTTATACGATGATGGACAGATGATCAACAGTAACGTAATCAACAACGTCACCAAAGAGCGCTTGGGTTGAATTCGTTTTCAACAAACAACATATTACGTTGCTCTGATTGGTTGTAGGTCTATCCAATTGAGCGAAGAGGCATTTGTTTTACGAGCTCGGTTGACACACGCCCCATAGTCACAGCCCAACTGAGTTTTCAGAATCATATTCTGACTAGAATTATGAGTATGACGTCAGGCTAGGCTGGAGCTGGACGAAGGCATAAAACTACAGAAAAGAGAAGAAAAATGCAGAAAGATAAATAATTCAGAAGAATTAGAAAATTTTGTGGAAAGTCATTTGCTCATGTTTCAAAAGGCCTGAAATGTATGTTAGAAAGGACCTGCAGCGAGATGAAGGCAGAAAAGTACAGAAAATAGAAGAAAAATGCAAAAGTACTGGCAGTTGGAAGGTACTGCTGTGAAAGGTATTTTTGAAAGGACCTGGAGCAAGCAGAAAACTGAAAAATGCAAAACAAAAAGGGGAACAATTCAGAAAGATGAGCTGCAGGAAAATGTGAAAATTTAGCAGAAAACCAGTTGCTGAAGTCTGGGTTGAATGAATTTGAAGGTAAAAGGACAACACTGGAATTACTTGAACTTGCTGGAAAAACGTAGCAACCGTTGGTCATTGGCAACAGACTGGCAACATTTCTAACCTAGAATCTAGGTATCAGGTTCAAGACGGAGGAGAAACTAATCATGCGTGCCTGCACACCCAGTCCTGTTCAGACACTTAATTTAACCCTTTACTGCCTGAGCCAAAATTCCGAACATTCCATTATGCTGTTGAAATATGATATTCATATTAATATTCATATTTTATGGATTTTCATATTAAATCATACACCTTAACTGTTTATACCATCTTGAAGAGGAGAACTAGGGGATTTTTATCATGTCAATAAATATATGATTACTTAAGGCAAATCATATTTTATCAAAGTGGTTTCAGGCAGCCATTTTTTACAAAAACTTCTCCATCCACCACACCTCATCAGACAACTGAATTTTTTACCACTTCAATTACAAGATGGAGAAATACTTTGAGTAGGTGGAATATCCACAAGTCTGTGGGCAATGTAGAACAGAAGACAGATTAGAAATACCATATTTTGATTAAAAATTATTACCATTCTAGTGACTAGTGGAGACAGGGGAAACCGGAATTATCCTGTCCCAAAAGTAGCTAGCGCTATGGCTGGATACTCCTCTCGATAACTAAAAAACTTTCGAGTTTCTTCCACAATCGACCAAATTGGCCAAACAAGGCATGTACATTTAGCTCACAGTGTACATAATCTAGCTAGTTAATGTTGTTTTCCCAAGTTTTTTATAAATCTGCTCAAATCGAAGCTAAACAGTGCTACTACGGTCATAGCTGCCTGTCACAAACGGCCAAGCCGGACACGTCATTCTTTCCTGAAAAAACTTGCGTCACTCCCACAAACAAATTCTTCATAAAGTGCGCGGTAGTAGACACAGCCATGGTCTCCGCTCTGGCTCCGCCTCGGAAAACAATGGCTGCCGTGCAGACGATACATTTATTTCCCCCTCCCACTAACCCCTTAACCAATGATATGTGCTTTGAGCTTAAGTTGTCATGAGTATCTGGCAGTTTTCAGAAATAAAATCGGTGATTGGACGGCAAAGTTATAAAGGCGGGAACCATGGGAATTTATTTTCCCATATTTGAATCAGTGGGGAACCTTCAGGGCCTTCTACGCCTTCTGAGAAGGCCTAAACAAATTATAAATAATAATATATTTAATACTTATAATAAAGTATTCAATAAATAATTTAAAACAATTACATCTCATTTAATTTAATACAATACATGTTCTCTCATCTATGTTCATAGTTAAGGTTACTGTCAAGTTCATGTCCTGAAAACATGTTATCCAATCAGAATCGTCTGTCTATATTAAGGCCCAGTTAGCTGGCTCATTCATTGGTTAGGACTTCACAAATCCTGGAGAAGGCCAAGCTATGTGTTTTGGTGTGAAGAGTGACGGGCAAATTGACCAATCACGCTTTGATTTCAAGTGGGCGGGAGCAAAACAAAACATTTTAGGCCTTCATGAAGTCCTAATCTCTTGCAGAGTGGTGAGAGCGGTTGAGAGACAGAGGCAACGTCCACACTAGCCAGGTATATTTAGAAACGCATACATGTCTGCGTTTGCACCTCCCGTCCACACTAATACGGCGTATTCGGACACTAAAAACGGAGCTTTTCGAATATGCTCCCCTAGCCGGAGACATTTGAAAACGCCGGGTTCGCGTAGTAGTGTGGACGGGGTCCTCGGAGCTTTTCTGATACGATGATGTTCAGTTGCCATGAGACTGGGGTTAGCTTGCGCTCTATAGCTATAGCTAATGTCAAGATGAACGTGGAAGGTGAAAGAAATATGCTGCTCCATCTCTATAATTTATTTACCAGTTTAGTTAGTGTACTACTTCAGATACAAGTATTATCACTTAAAGCCCTTTCCTGCCGGACCATTCAAATCAGTGGCAAACCGTGAGTACTACAGCTGGGCCTTCACCTCGGCCATCACCGCCGAGAAAAAAATCATCGCGGAAAAAAGCAACAATACGATTAATTGAATGGGTTAAACAAGTGCAATCCTTTAATTACTGTAGCTAACGATGACAGGGATGTAAACAAATAGACCATACTGTAACGTCAATAACATCTGTTCAGGCACACCGAGTACAACGTTCGCCTTCTGCGTAGGAGTAACGCGTATCTATTAGCCTGGCTCTGCCCTCCTACGTACTTCCGCTCAATTTGGATTTTGCTTCTGTACTAGGTCTGGGAGCTCGGCTCTGAAGTCAGTTTCCAGAAACACATTTTTTGTAGGTCCAATCAGCGAACAAAGGGAGTGGCTGAGAACGATTGCACTAGTTTGAGTAGTTCAGTAATGGCGGCGGAGAAAGATGCGAGCGAAACTGTTTTGCGGTTGAGGCAACGCTGCCGAATATCCATAGGTTAAAGCCGGAGCAAGAACATTCCTTGCTGAGTTTTGTTGGTGGCCATGATGTGGTGGCCCTACTCCCCAAGGGGTTCGGGAAAAGTTAGATTTTCCAGCTACGGCAGCTAGCTCCGTTACAGTAGTGGTGAAGGAGTTGGCTAAGGCGAATGCTTGCAATTGGTTATGGCAAATCAGAGTGGCTCTGGGCAGATCCAATAGTTTTAAACTTCAACAGAGGACCCGCCTTCAAGGAAGTTTTCGTTTGTCAATGGAGAGATCCCAGACCCTCTGTACAAATGAAATGTACATGTCTAGGAAAGGGTTAAGATGACATCAAAATGATAATTCATAGTGCAGGGTTGCCGATGTTGTCGTTGTCCCTGGTGAGTTTTTTTTAATAGTAAATAACAAGATCATGCTAAATCTAACCAGCGGATCATTTCTTGCAAGTGTGTCAAAGTGGTATGTATTAACACCGTAGGCTTGAATAATAACCGAAGGCGTGACGCTAGAGAGAGGATGCAATGGAAGATTTCCTACATAAGCTAGATCTACTACTTCAAATTGAAAACGGAGTAGATATTTTGAGTAAAGACAAGTTACTTAACATCTGTGTTCAATATCGTCAATTAAAAGTAAACACTTTCCAGTTACGAAGCGTTTGTTCGTAGGATTAACGCCAGCTGCAGCAAACACCAGCCCTGGTTTGGCTGTTTGTGACGGTCAGCTATGACAGTCGAGCCTCGATTTTTTACAGATTTCTGTAAAACTTGCTAAAATAAAAACGATCTAGCTAGATTATGTACACTTTAAGCTCATTGTACATACCTTGTTTGGCCAATTTGGTCGATTGTGGAAAAAAAGTCTAACCGTTTTTAGTTATGGAGAGCCATCGCGTTAGCGCGAATATGAGAAATTTAGCTAGAATCCACACCTCAAACAAGTTAACCTAGACGCAAAACTGTACGTCCAATCCAAAAAGTATATTTTCCGAGACCCAAGACTCTGACGAAACCATTGGTATCCTTTATGTATCTGTGCGGTCAGAAATACTAGTGCAACTCTTTTGGCAGTTTCCAAAACGTTACCCAATTCTGCTTTCATGGTGCGTGTCTGTTTGGTTGCCACGGTGATGGCGCAGCTGTGATCGCTAACAAGCTGGGCAGAGAGAATAACAAATTTAGCTGGAATCCACACCTCAATCAAATTAGGATATTTTCCGAGACCCAAGACTCTCCCGAAACCAGACATGTCCTTTATATGTCTGTGCAGTCAGAAATACGACTTTACCGGCAGTTTAAAAATCGTCTTCCTGTCGGCCTTCTCTGACGAATTTTACCCACCTCTCCATTGAAGTTATTGAGAGAATTTGAAAGGCTGCTCTCGCTTCAAGGCTCATGGCTGAAAATCTGTAAATGTGAGGTCTTTAGCAGTTACATTTGGCTGAAAGAGGACACGTTTTCCTACATTTTAAGGTATAACTTGTTTCTGTAAGTTAAACTATATGATTGCAGAGGAATTTGTTTGACAATTTAGTTGAATATCAGAAAAAGAGCAGCCAGCAAAGTGTGCCACTCTCCTAGCTGCTCAATCATAAAAATCAAGGAGCTAAATTTTTCATTCACTTGAACTGTCACGATTCCAAATTGGCTGAATATTTGAAAAAGCTGAATCATTTGGGAATAGCTGAATGTCTTGTGAACATTTTAAAGGTTGAATGGTGTCTCTACCTGAAAATATGCTGAAGTAGTTAAGTTTGAAAGGGGATGAATCTTTTTAATGATTTGAAAGGATTTACCATTACTTTTAATGGGAGAATAATTTACATTTACATTTAGTAATTTGGCAGATGCTCTCATCCAAAGCGACTTACAGTAAGTACAGGGCCATTCCCCCCGAGGCAAGTAGGGTGAAGTGCCTTGCCCAAGGACACAACATCACGTGGCGCGGCGGGGAATCGATCCGGCAACCTTCTGATTACTAGCCCGACTCCCTCACCGCTCAGCCATCTGACTCCCTAATTTGCACAAAAACCCTACTTCTTTAAAAAGTATAAAAGTGAGAAATACCAAAAGTCATAGCCAACATCTCCTGAAGGAGCTGAACGTTTTGATACCAAAATTGTAGGAATCGGTGAAAGTATGCAGGACTAGTTTAAGGCCAAAAAACAGCGGAGGAACTCACAGAATTGTGAGAATGCTGAATTTTAATCCTACAAAGGACATTATTGTTTATGTGCAACACTACCAAAAGCAGATACTACACAAGGATTGTATTTCTAAGAATCTTCATGTGATGTAGAGAACTGTTTTGGAAGCGTGTCAACCCCCTGTGTCTCTCTGGGCCACAGATGATGAGGAGTTGGACGGAGAGGGGGTCATTGACCCCGGTATGGAGTACCTCCCCCCCCCCAGCGCCGCCCTGGCGGTGCGCAAGAAGCTCCGCCCCTCCGCTGCTCACATCAAGCAAGAGGCGGAGAGTGAGGACGAGGAGATCCGTGGCGTCCGAGACGACATCGACGACGACTGCGAGCCCCCGGGCGGCCGGGACGACGGCAGAGGGCGGCCGGGGGGGGCCGGAGACAGGAGGAGGGGCCTGCAGGAGAAAGGGGAGGGGCCCTGTGCGGAGGCTAGCGCCGGCCCCTGCTACGTTCCCCTCAGCCTGTATGAGGAGCGGATCCTTCTGCGGCGCCTGGAGGCGTGTCCTCTGGCCCTCGCCGTCACCCCTCAGGCCAAGAGGCTCCACAGGAAGCTGCTGGTGCGCCAGGCCAAGCGCCAGAGAGGGCTCCCCCTGCTGGATGTGGATCAGGCGCTCAGTGCCACGCTCAGCCTGGTGGGGGGGCTGTATGGGGCCCAGGGGTGCGGGCGACACTCTGCCTCTGGAGGGGGGAGGTTCCGGACCACCAGCCACGACCTCCGAGTCCTCGACCGCTTCCAGGTGCTGCTCTGCTGGAGGCCAGTTTAGATGGCATTTGGGATCAGTGAATGCATGCCTTTCATGACTTTACAAGCATTTTATGAACAGCACATCGTTTACGAAATATGTAAACTATGGATACTTTGTAAAAGTCATTAAAAGAAAAACTTTTCTATATTTTGAGCTGTGTGTTTGATCTCTTTAGACGACCATGTCCAGTAGGAGGGGCTATCACCTGCCCTCGGTGTCGTTCTGGCACAGGCTCATGGGGTCTGACGCTGGCGTGGACCAGGGCATCAAAAGCCCTTACACCTCCCGAATCCTCAAACCCTACATAAGGTACAATAATGTCAGGTGGCTGAGCGGTTAGGGAATCGGGCTAGTAATCTGAAAGTCGCCAGTTCGATTCCCGGCCGTGCCAAATGACGTTGTGTCCTTGGGCAAGGCACTTCACCCTACTTGTCTCTGGGGAATGTCCCTGTACTTACTGTAAGTCGCTCTGGATAAGAGCGTCTGCTAAATGACTGAATGTAAATGTAATGCTGTGCCGATAATACTGTCCAACGAAAAAGCAAGCAAAACTAAAAAGATGAGTCTCATGAGATTTATTTATTTTCAGTGTTACTTCTCTAGCTTACGTTCACAGACACATATGTTCCCTCTGTCATGAGTCATGGCTGCTAACCCACTTCAACATGATTATTCAACACACAACCACAGCTAGACCATAAGAACAAACCTGCTTGCGTTCTGCCGCCTCCAGGAGAGACTACGAGAACAAGCCGCTGAAGCTGCGGCTCCTGGCTGAGATCCGGGCCCACCCCCACAGGACGGAGCCTGGCTGGGCCCCGGAGCCCGAGGCCCCCATCGACTACTGCTACGTCCGGCCCAACCACATCCCCTCCGTCAACTCCATGTGCCACGACAGCTTCTGGCCAGGTAGAGCAGCAGTAGAGCAGGCTGAGTTCCCGACACTAGCCACACCCTCACCGGTGTCACTCCTTCTGGGCCTGTGGACTCCTCTGATAGTCACCCCTCAACTTGAGATGGTTAACTCTTGGGACTCTTTTAACCACTTAAATACAACAGTTTAGAACTTTGCTAAGGATATGTGTCTCTTTCTAATGTTTCACCACTACCATTGAGTTTGTATACTTCTAAGACAATACCACTTGTGTTCTTTGATGCATGTCACCTCATCCACAGTTGAGCCAGTTTGTTTTTATGACTGTTTTGTTAAGTGAGAAGGGTAAACACAACTGGAACAGGGTGTGGGCTCTATAAAAGACTTCTATCCTACTGTGGTTCTGTCAGGAGTGGATCTCTCCGAGTGTCTCCAGTACCCAGACTTCAGTGTGGTGGTGCTGTACAAGAAGGTGGTGATCGGTTTTGGCTTCATGGTGCCAGACGTGAAGTATAACGAGGCGTACATTTCCTTCCTGCTGGTGCACCCCGAGTGGAGGAGGGCTGGGATTGCCACCTTCATGATCTACCATCTAATCCAGGTTTGGAGCTCCACTCTCTATCAACATTACCGTTACACATACACACTGTATATCAAAAACACATCTTGTTGTGAACATGAATAAATAGAATATAAAAAATGTTAGTCTGTGGGAGGTATTTGCTGACGTTATTGGGGGGATATTGTGGGATTGAGATGTCGTTCTGTATCTCGTGTACTTGGTGTATGTTGTGCAGACCTGCATGGGAAAGGATGTCACGCTGCACGTGTCAGCCAGTAACTCGGCCATGCTGCTCTACCAGAAGTTTGGCTTCAAGACGGAGGAATACATCTTGGACTTCTATGACAAGTACTACCCGGTGGACAGTAAGGAATGTCGCCACGCTTTCTTCCTGCGTTTACGTCGTTGACCCAGGAATTGAGAGGTTGCCAGCATCTGGGCGTGACTTGAAGGGATTCCAAGGTCTTTAACGGAAAAAGACATAAGTAATTGGGACGTTTAATACGAGAGCCAGCTGATGTTCTCTTCAACCATATCAGTTTCCGGAATGTATGTTTGTATTTGGTTGTGTGTCTTTGTTGTATATTGTCATGGTAAAGTTGTTGCCCTTGTTGTGTTCAGTGAAATACATGTACAGTACCAGTCAAGTTTGGACACATTTGGGAAAATGTGTCCTAACTTTTGACTGGAACTGTATATTGGTATGTTGTTTACACATATGTAAGCCCCCTGGCTCTAGGTTGCTAAACTAAGAATTTGATTTTGTATCTAAAGGACATGCTTTAATATGGTTTTGTAATACAACTCACACTTATGCACACTTCTGCAGCTCACTTTTTGCATAAAGATAGTCACATTCACACCGACTCCTCTCATTGTCTCATCTTTGGCCCTCAGCTGAGAGTTAGGGTGGAAACAACAAATATATTCATTCACGTTGCTAAAAACACAAATTAACTAAAAAACAGTGATGTCTAACAAACTAAATAATTTCAAGAAAATTGCTGGAAATATTGCTGGAAACTGCATTTAACAACGACAAGCAACCATGAGTAGTGATCTCATCAGAACCTGTCTAGTCCTAGGTTAGTTCTAGGTCTGACCAGCCTGTCCAGCATCCCCTGGCCCATCCTAGCAGCTAGGAGAGACACTAAGGGGCTGCACTCGGTGATGACGGCAAGGTCGTATGCATTCAGACCTCTGTTGTTCTTCTTCATGATGCTGGCGTTGCACCTAAACCCCAGATGAAGAGACGGCTGTTCTCAGTGTACTGATGTAGATATTATAGCAATAATACGATAGAAACATACGAGGAAGTGATGGATGACTCCTTCATGATAGTCAAGTTGTTACTGTTTATGCAAAAAGTCTAAAAACACCATGGCCTGTCTTTATGGTAGAAACAGCAGAAAATGACCTATTGTCTTTTAGAAGGAATACGTGCTACAATTGGCACACAAGGTTTCACTATAAATTTCTCAAAATAAATTAACTTCAATTGAAGGGTGCCAATAATTCTGTAGTTGACTGTATGGTCAAGTATCTCTTACCCCAGTAGTGTCTCAGCACACAGCAACCCTTTGATCCCCATGGAAGCCGCTTCATGGAGAGCTGTGTTGTTTGACCTATGAGAGAGAAGGAGATTTTCTCTTTATCCTGGTTGGTTTTTGTAGAGCCCTCTCGTTTGAGCTGAGAGCGCTCTAGAATGACTAAGAATGGATGGTCTCTGGACCGAAGCCCTTACGGTCCAGACTGCTGGTTGATGTCAGCACCCCTTTGCACCAGGACTGGGATGACGTCAGTGTGCCCGTTCACCACAGCAACAACCAGGGCAGGACGCTCATCGGCCCCCTGGCACACTGGATCCGCCCCCTGGCATGACATTACCATGTTAACAAGGCACCTGGCTGCTTCTCAAAGTTGGCAAATGTGATGTTGAGGAAGGTTTGTTTGCGGAATAAAAATGGCGTCTTGAAAAGGTATCAAGATGTTGAATCAGTGATACTTTACCTCGTCAAGCAGTTGTTGGACTACAGAGATCTGCCCTTTCCCTTCATGGCCCACTTCCTTTAGAAGCTGGCTGTCTTTGGTTGGCTGAGAAAAATAAATATCAACCATTTGCACAGGAATCACATGAATTGGTAATGGAACCCCAGTTATGGACATGACATAAGAATTTGCAAGCCACCAAATATATTTGTACACAAATCCATTAGAAATAAGGAATTATGACTATTTGTCTGTAATTTATTTGTTTCAATTATTAAACATCTGGACTAGCTCCAAGATAGAAGCACTTGAATCCGCATTCACTCATAAACAAGTCAGACACAAATACATTTGTTTTGGAAGAGCCCTTCACAGACAGGGTCACATACCGGTGCCTGCTTTATGACATCTGAGGACAAGCTTTTATATATTTTTTTTGATGTCTTTCCATTGGCTCCAGACTTCTCATTACCTACCATAAATACAACAATAAACACATGCATTTGGTTAAAAATGAACCTATGTAAATACCACAGTTGAGAAATGTATTGTCAAATGTGTTAAATGTGTGCCAAAATCCATTTGATTGTGTGTAGGATCACGGAGTGGCGTGTGAGAGAGTCACTGTGCTTACCCAGGCTGGTCTGGCAGGAGGACAACACAGTCCTGCCCTCTGTCACACTGCTGAGGTTCTGACTTTCTGATAGGGCGATGCTCTTCTCAGGCCCGCCCCCCTGGCATAACTGACCACATGCATTGTGAGAAGAGGATGGAAAATGTGGACTCAAATGTGACGAGAACACAATTACATGTTCTAATCCTCTCCCTACATCATCTGTTAAATAATTTATTTTGATTTTACCTTATTATTGCACTGTAGTATTTTCTTTCATTCACCATACATTCATTAGCTAGCTGCTGTAATTGAGATGTAATTGTTGCACTGTACAGCAATTGCCAAAGTATTGGCAGTGACCAATTTAGTCTTTTGCAAAGTTTGCTGGTTCAGTATTTGTAGATTATTTTTGTAAATTTCAATGTCATACTGGAGAAAAATCTGAAACATTTCACATTTAAATAGGCTGTGTATAGCAATCAATCTGCTCTTAAAATCCAGTTAGAATGATTGAGTTATTTTACCTGACTCTTCCTATGTGCTGATCATGTGATTTTGTGAAATTATGTTAGCTGGTCATTTTATGCCAGGGCCCAATAACTGTGAAATTAGCTTTTTCTGATGAAGTTCTTTTTTATGTCTGATGTAGCTGTATTTCTTTTTCTTTATTTATTATTATTTAAATGCATGTGATCACTCACACAATAATTGAGTAACAATGACAATCAACGCTACAACAACTGAAGCAGAAAACTTGCACATACACAAAATGTATGTCACCTGCCAATACTTTTGGCCATGACTGTAATCAAGTCATTGAGATGTTATTGATGAATTATAATATTTTTTGTTGAACCGTGCATGATGGCCGAGACGTGGTTACTTTACTATGTGGCCAGTAACTTGACTCTGATCACTGTAGAATGATGCACTTCTGATCCTTGATCTTCTACTGTACTTATCTTATCTGACTTATCTATATGCACTATTTGTACTTTACTTTGGATAAAATCATATGCTAAATGAATGCAATATAAAATGTAAGGACATCTAGTGTAAAAGAGTGGAGAAACATAACAACCAACCTTGTTTTTTTCATGTTCAGCTGAGACAAAGTTTATCCTCAGACTGACTTCATAATTGTCTTCCTCTATCACAGCTGAAACCATCTATAGGAAAGTAAACAAACTATTCAAATTCTTATACTGACAGTTCCTTCCCAAATGTTCCTTGTGAGGTACAGAGGTACTTGTAAGTGTACAACCAGGTGAGGTAATAATAATATCGCTTTACAACCTACTTTGGTAAGCTGACTGCAGACAAGATTACAGTTTAACAAGACTGTGGTTATACACTAATGTAATAGGTCAACATTTCCATCTTATAATCAGTATACATAGTCTATACATAACCCTGCAGTCCCATTATTTGAGTATATACACTGACATCTGAAAGGGACCCCTTCAGTAGTGGAGGCCTCATGGTGCCCTGATCTTACCCGGCCCATTCGAGGTTCCCCAACGAGAGCTCTGAACTCTGTGTTGTTCTGGGTGTAGCTTCGCAGATGTGCACACACATGGTCCAACTGTTTCCTCCAGTAGCCTGCGACCGAGAGAGACCAAGAGAGAAAGGGAAAAAGAGGTTCAGAGATTAGACTGGTAATCCTCAAACACAGCGAAGCACATTTACTCAGATTCATCCAAATCCCACCAAATCCAAGATGAGACTATCCCAAATTTATGATTTCAATATTTAAAAAGCTTATCAACATCTGCCACTCATTAAGTTCACATGCAAATAAAGACCAGAAGAGGCGTTAAGTTTTCTCTCTTTATCTCATTGTTCTCCTCTGATACTGCGAGAAGAGTAGAGAGCAGAGGAACCAGGGAACTTGTTTGTGCCCACGGCTCTGTACCTCTCCCTGGACTTATAGCAGTGAGCAGCGGCCTTCTGTCCCTCATCTGGTCCTGTCTGCTGAACTCTAGCGACGCCTGCTGGCCCTTCCTGTGGAGCTCCGTGCTGGACGGGTAGAAGAGGCCTGTCGTCTGGGTGTGCTGCTCCACGCGGCCTGGCGCCGGGGCCAATACGGGAGATCCAGAGGGAGGCACGGGCTGCCATGTGGTAGCGTCTGAGCGGTGGGTGGACGGCTGTAGACGTTGCATGACAGTGACGGAGAAAGTCGGAAGAGGGAGCAGAAGAGACCGTCTTTACAGTTGGAAACAAACACGTTCAGCGTGGATTTCCTCCGGCTCTACAGCCTCATACCTGTTCTTGCTTGACAGCGCCCCCGGTGGAATAGGCCATGTTGGCGTGGGATTCACCCCTGGAAGGTCCCTCCATAAACACCCCGCAAAAGCCACAGAAGCTGGCATAGGGGTGGCTGCTGGCCCCGCATCGGGAGCAAATCAGACAGCTGGCTCCATGGCCGGGCTGGGAAGAGATAGGTTCAAACAAAGAGTAGATCTGGATAAAACATAAGGAGCGACGGAAACAAGTTATAGTATAGATAGTAATTGCCAGAGATGGATGTACGTAGGTTGCATTGTCTGATGGGGTGATGGATAGATAAAAAGGATGGTGGGTTTGGAATTCATGGGCGGAGGAATAGATTTCAAATCATCTTTGACCGAGCATGCTATGGGAATTATTTTTAAAAGTGTATGTAAGGTATGTCAAAAATAGAAGGAATGTTAGTGTGTGCGGTTATCTGTTTTTTTTGTAGCCACTACCTAAACTTTCGTTGCAATTCCAGCTTTTTTAAACTCCAGATTGCTATTCATCAGTGGTGCAGTGTACATGATTAAAGCAAGACCTCTCTTACCTTGGCGCCGCACCAATCGCAGAAACGTGCGTCATAGTGGTTGACCCGACTGCACTTACAACAAGACACCATCTTGTTTTCTCCTGAGGGAAGAGGTGGAGCACTCTGACCACTCAGAACAGCCTAGTAAGGAAATACAAAGCATTCAAGCTAATTGTGATACGTTCTTGTGTGTTTATTGGCTAAATGCATAAGAAACAAATACTGTGGGAAACAAGCAATATCCAGAAGAAAGTTTGACACAAGTAGTCATATGAAAAAACTAAAACTACATTTTCAGTATACAGAATGAGGCTAACAGAGATGGAGTCTCTCTCCATCGTCTCTCTCTATCTTCTATAATCTTACAGTAGCGGGCTGTGGTAGCCTGGTCTCACAGATGACACAGAAGGAGATATGTGCTGGGTTTCCAGTTCCACAAGACTGACAAATCAGCTTGTCCTAAACCACAACAACAAGACATTATCATGTGCATTATCACATATTGTACGACTCATATATCAATCTAGATAAGAGTGTTGTGAAATGTGCTCAAGTGGCTGTTGTTCACTTTTTATACAGTTTTACACCTAAATTGAACATGGATAGAATAACATTTGTAACCTTTTCAATAATATAGCACAAAAGGTCCTATTTAGATGCTCCACAAGACAATCCACACCATAATATTACAGTGATGGACAGATTCATTAAGTTCAATATTGAGAAAGTAAAAAACCCTGATGGCTCTCTCAATAACATTTGTTTACACAGTGCTGCCCTGCAAAAGCTAACTGCAGTAACTACGCAAACAGTGAAACTGAGAAAAATTACTTCAAAGTTCTCTGACTATCCAGCCAGATGTGTTGTAGGTAGATTAGTGGTAGTGCACTGATTGAACATATATTAATGAAGTAATATTTATTCATTAAAAACACAGCAAACAAAAGCGAGCTCGAAATATGGACCAGTATAATTATTTGTAGAACACAGTAAGTGCAATCCAATGTAAGGGCAAACAGATACAGATACTGCGGTTTGCTTTGGTTTGAATAGCATCTGATGTATGGGGAAACAGGTACAGAGCGCCGTAACTACTCTTACTGCAGGTTGCCTCGGTTCTGAGTGTGATTTTGTAGTTTCTGCGATTCTTTATACCCCTTTTCTCGAAAACAAAGCAAGATTGAACTCTGAAACTTTGTCACAAAATAAAACAGACATTGAGAAGTTCAATTTAAATGATAAGTCATTTTTGAAAAAAGTTACAGCGGTTAGCCTTTGCACGGCAGAGTGACTCAAAAAGGTTTTCAGAAAGGTTCACAAAATTCTGAGTATGTTGTGTGGCATGTTGCTGTGTATGTGTGGCATGTTGTGGCAGTGGGTGTCAGATGGCTGAGTGGTTAGGGAATCGGGCTATTAATCAGAAGGTTGCCGTTTTGATTCCCGGCTGTGCAAAATGCCGTTGTTTGGGCAAGGCACTTGACCCTACTTGTCTCGGGGGGAATGTCCTTGTACGTTGCTCTGGATAAAAGGGTCTACTAAATGTAAATGTAATGTTGCTGTGTGTGTAAGAGTGTGTTTTCGCCAGCTTCCTTTGTGCTTACCTGCAGTCGTAGGCTTGCTTGAGGCTGCAGTTGTGGGCCAATAGGGGCTTCACATACCACACATAACACAGTGTTCATGGGCACTATGGTTTTACAGTGAATGCACAAACCCAACTAAAAAAAACATGAATCAGAATCAGCTTTATTTGCCAAGTAAGTTTGCACAAACAAGGAATTTACTATGGCAGGAAGGTGCATACGGTAAACATATAAGAATTGTAAATATAAAATGTAGAAAATGTACAACAGTATCTAAATAATTTCTAACCAATACTAGGGATGGGGATCGTTAATTTTTATCGATATCGATACCATTTTCGAGACTGCTTAAAGGGGCAATTGACTGCAAAACCGATTTTACCTTGTCATTCGGTGACAATTCGGTGGGTAAACTGAACATACTGTGAATATCAAAGTCCATTGACACCTCTTTCCTATTCAAATCTCAAAAAGAAAAAATGTGGCTGTAAAACGCTAGCTTTTCAACAAAGCTACCGGTCCTACGTAGGACCGGTGATCGCCCTCTTATTGGCTCTGGTCTGTATCTTTGTCCCGCCCCAGAATTTACATCCAGACCAGCCCGAGGTAGCGTCTGTCTCCGATACTAGTTTAGCTGCGCGCTGCTCTGTGTAGGCTACTTATAAGGAATTACAAAGAAGAACGTTTTGAATTATAACAAGGATATTGAAAATGGACCACGGTCGTAAATGCTGTGTTCCAGGCTGTACAGGGAAGGCTAACACTCACAGTCTTCCCAAGGAGCCAAACATTCAACAGGCATGGCTGCTGTTGTCTATGAGAAGGTCCCGGCGAAGTTCGACACTCAATCATTCATTTGCTCTGAACATTTCACCCAAGACAGTTTTGACAACCTTGGACAATTTCAAGCAGGATTTGCTAGGAAGCTGAACCTGGAAAGAGGTGCTGTTCCGACCGTATGCTCATTGCAACCGCAAGCTATAAGGACAGTATGATGTTGTGCTAACAGTTATTAGCAATGCTAACGTTTCCTGTATATAGCATACCAGGTAGAATGCTAAATACGTTTCTACACACATCAAATGACTCTCGCTAGACTAGCTGTAGTCGGCATTAGAAGGGAAGCTTCCGAAAAATAGCCAGAAAATGAACAGCAGTCTGGCTTATTGCTAACGCCTGTCTAGATAATCTATTTGATAGAACTGGAGAAAGGCAGGTTCTAGATACAGGATACGTTAGCATTGCTAGTAACTGTTACTAGTAACACCTAGACTGTAGGCATGTAAACAAGTTTAGCTTGCTAACGCAAGAGCATAGGTAGAATGTGTGATCATTTAGCCTAGTTTATTGGCAATGGGGCTAACGTTGATTCATGTTCCTGACTGTGTTTCATTCAAATAAATAACCTGTGTAATGAAAATCTACAATTCACGATGCATGTTTGTCCAGATCTTTGTCATGTTATTTTACAGCAAGATATCTACAGCTAGCCTAGCTAGCTAACTGAAGCCGAGTAGAATCACGATATGGTTTGGTTGCTAAGCTGTAGCCAACGTTCTACCCACCTAAGTCAATCCAGTTTGCTTCAACAACAGTGGAAACAAGTAATGTTATAATTTCAAATGATATATAGTCAATCTGTTGAAAACAATGTTGTGTAGACACAATAGATTTATTTGCGCGTTTTTATTTCAAGTCTCCAACTTCGGTGTTTTAGCGAGTGCTGCTGTTGGCCGTGTTGCGTTTTTGCTCCCAGCTTCACTCGTTGATAACCAACCAATCAGCGCACAGCTTATCTAAATATTAATGAGCATACCATAAAAGGAGAAAAGCTAGTGTTTTTTCCCGGGAACATTTCAGAGGATCTGTCAGAGGGCATAGAACAGCACCCGGGCCATTTTCAACCCAACCAATGTTACATACCCTATTCGGAGACCTTAAGGAACAGTGTGAAATACCCAAAAAACCCAGTCAATTGCCCCTTTAACAATCCGAGTCTTTATCGATACCACTATTGATACTTTATTTCGGTGAGCTTGAGCTAACCACCATCTAAATGAATGAATTTGGCAAATGTTAAATATAGCAGCACCCACACAACCCACGCCACACTTTTTATAAACAAGATTACTGAACAACATTTATAAGAATAACTGAAGTGAAACAGATGTCAAATAGAACAAGGGGAACGTGTTGCTCTCAGGAGGAGGCTGGATAAAAGGAGCACATATTGGTACAATTGATCCTGGCTCTGGCTAAATCTACAATTGTCCACTACAGATGTACTATCCACAACCTGGATGAGTAGTATAATGACTGTGATTGGTTTGACAAAAAGTGACATTGACAAGCCGTCATTGTTCAAGACTTTATGAAAAGTTCAACACGTTTCAACAAAAGGCACCTAAATGACCAGCTAACCAAACCCAAACCTTCCTTATCTCATTCCTATTTCGTTCTGTCTCTGTTTTTGTTTAACAAGATGCTTAAGCAGCCCACAGAGACTCCCGGTGCTCCCGGTGACTATGTTTTGAATGATCAGCAGCGGGGCGGGGGGGGGCCAGTCTTTACTCACACACTGACTGTGCTCAAAAAAAAAATCTGGTTCGCGCACGCATAAAATTTTAGGGGCATATGCGAGTGAAATAGTTGCAGAGCCCTGGCTCTTATTATTGAGGCTTATTATTGTCAACGATGGATACTTGCTACAAAGTTGGGGTGCGCTGACTGCGCTCACCATGCATACCTTGGGTGGAGGAGGAGGATTGTCCTGCAACGGCAGCTGGAGTTGGCACCGTTGCTTCTCGAAGACGAATGCATTTTACGTTAACTGATGCACAACGTTGAGGTGCTTATTCATTGCAGTAGTATTCCCCCCCCCCCAACAAGAAATGATCTTCAAACATATATTACACATCGCTTCAATGGAACGCCGAGTTAGTCAAAATTAAATAAATAAATAGGTAAATAAATAGATAAATACATACATAAATAAATATGGCTATGAAATAAATTTAAAAAAAAAGAAATGGCAATAAATATATAAATATAGCATTATATAATTATATAGCTGAATCCATTTATCGACATCAATCAATAAATACATTTATTTATTTCAAAATGACGTTTTTGTAAAGACAACATTTATTTATTTAATGGGACTTTTATTTCCAAATGCCACATTTATTTATTTTTTGAAACTTTTACACACCACATTTATTTCCACATATATTTCCACACCACATTTATTTCTGTGCTGTATTTATTTGCGATCTCACATGCAAACGAGAGGGGTGTGGTTATCTTCAGACCAACGCAGCTGCACACAAGATTGAAGGCAGATATAGGGACACCTAGATTCCGTAGATGATGGAAGACATTAGTCATGTCAGAGATCGCATGCTGGCCTTATAGATCAAATTGATCAGCATGGCTTGTCAGGATGTATTATTTTGGCACACATTGTAGATTTTGTAGAGGTACTTGGGCGGATAAGTGCTCTACACAGAACATAGATATTGAAGTCTTAAATACCACCTAGGAAGATGTTGTGGTGGCAGTGATTGTTAACTTTGCAGACGAGTTACACGTCACACGAGCTAAAGCAACGTTTACAAAGCTAACTTCAGCGCTACGTTGCAGCTATCAAAACCAAGTCCCCACACGTAGGCTAGTAGGTCACCGCCATCACTCCCATTGGGAACCAATGATAAAAAGGCAGAGACAACACAGACATTGTGGGCAAAGCTTGTCTACATTGTATGCTTTTCGGCGGTGCAATGCCACTGTCTCCCCCCAAACAGGTAGCTCTACAGCTATCCCCTTAGCACAGGTGCTGGACGCCCGCGGTGTTATCGCCCTGGTTTTTCAGACTACCTGGTTCCCGTAAGCATGCGAGCTGTGCGTTCACCCAACAGCAGCAGCTGCCGTTATCCTCTATCACCAGATTTGTCACAAATTCACAAATTAATTCAACGTTATTGGAGAATTTCTAGTTGCATCTCATATTTGCTCTTGTAGGCTAAGAAAATAAAACTGTTGCAAGCTGGCATGAAGTGGGTTTCGATCGACTAGAGCAAAACACATGATTGTTGGTCCGTTGTAGCTATTCAGGCACATGGATGAAAGGAGCTTGTAGTCACACATTTATTGACATTATGCAACATTTTGTATGGCCTGGGTTCATCAAAAACAGCTGGTTATCGTGGGCCTATTTGGGGTCGTTTTGAGGCAATAGCCAAATGTCCCACGATACCACAGCCCCTTATGAAACTACATCTTACAAATGAGCCTACTTAAATCGTCACAGTGAACCCAGACAATAGGTTACGATCAAAATACACTAAACCCTAAAGGAAGATTGTTGTTGTAGCTTTCGACACTTGCCGTCTTGCACACAAACACGGTGCTCGATAAATCTCAAACCATTTAAGACTTATCACTTATCCGCCCAAGGAAGGCCATAATCATAATATATATTGGGGGGACACATCCCCCCCAATATTCAAATCTGGTCAAAATGTCCCCGCCAATAAATTGTTATAAAAATATAAATGCGCTACGCTACGACAGGCAACCACGCACACAGTCCGAAATTATCATTAAAAAAAAAATTGCCCCCCCCAATGTTGACTCCATGGCTATGGCCTTGCGCCCAAGTACCTCTACAAAATCTACAATGTGAGCCAAAATATAACATCCTGACAAGCCATGCGGATCAATTTGATCTATAAGGCCAGCATGCGATCTCTGACACGACTAATGTCTTCCATCATCTACCGAATCTAGGTGTCCCTATATCTGCCTTCGATCTTGTGTGCAGCTGCCTTGGTCTGAAGATAAATCAAATCAAATCAAATGTATTTGTATAGCCCTTTTTACACGCAAGCATGTCACAGAGGGTTTCACATAGGCCCATAGAACTGCCCCTCAACCAACCTAAACCCTCAAAGGGGGTCTGAAGATAACCACGCCCCTCTCGTTTGCATGTGAGATCGGAAATAAATACAGCAAATAAATAAATGTGGTGTGGAAATAAATGTGGTGTGGAAATATATGTGGAAATAAATGTGGTGTGGAAAAGTCAAAAAAATTTAAATATGTGGCATTAGAAAATAAAAGTCCCATGAAATAAATATATGTTGTCTTCACAAAAAAGTTATTTTGAAATAAATACATTTATTTATTTATAAATAGGTAAATGGATTTAGCTATATAAGTATATAATGCTATATTTATATATTTATTGCCATCTTTTTTTAATTTCAGAATTTATTTCATAGCCATATTTATTTATGTATGTATTTATCTATTTATTTACCTATTTATTTATTTATTTAATTTTGACTGACTCGGCGTTCCATACGCTTCGTCCTTAACTTTGGCTTTAATAAAATGCAGCCAAGCCTTTGACCGCTTAGTACGTTCAGCCATCGTAGCTAGCAACACAATTAGAAATAAAGCGAAGTAGGGCGTGAGCCAATTAAATTCTTCTTCTTTTAGTTTAAAGGAGTTTGGCAGGCCATTCAATTGAATTTAGTAATTTTATTAGACAATCAATGTATGTTTGTGCACCAGTGATTTGATTTAAATGACATGACTTATCCCTCGAGACAAGTTACATTATATTAGCCTACCTAGTCTCGATAGCGGTATCGATAAGCTTGGAACTTATTGATCTTCGGGTTTTGAGAAATTTGGAACCGTGTCCTTGAAGAACCGGGTATCGATCCCCATCCATAACCAATACTATATCATGTATTTTTTAAGATATAAAGAAGAAGAGTGCAAAGTGATTGGTGAATTGTGCAATGTGCAATAAAGTGACAGATGGACTTTATAACAGTGTTAGTGACAGTTGGGAGCAGGGCCGGCCCAAGGCATTAGCGAACTAAGCGGCTGCTTAGGGCCCCCGTGGCTACCAGAGGGCCCCCAAGAGCACATTAAATTACAGTTTAGTGTTATTTATTTATTTATTTTATTAAAAGGCAGTCAGAGGGGCCCCCAAATCACTTCTGCTTAAGGCCCCATACAGGCTTGGGCCGGCCCGGGTTGGGAGTTCTGTGCCTTGTTGATTAGGCCAGCTGCAGATGAAAGAAACTGTTCTTGTGGCGTGAGGTTTTGGAACAGTGTGTGTCAAGGGTGAACAACACATTATTAGTTCAGTCACGACACTAGCATAGACTTCACCATTTATAGGCATGGAAATAGGTTTGACTTTGGCAGAGTGGATGTATCTAGGGAAAGCACTCCTTGCCTCTAAGCATTGGCGAGCAACATACCATTTGACAGTGGCAAGCCTGGGCTCCTTAGCTACAGTAACGTAACCCATTTGAACTAAACTAATAGTTTGGAGCCAAACTATGGAAATGGACAACATGTGTGGAAACGTGTATTCATAAACAGTGTAAATCAGCGGCGTAACAAGGACTTGGCGGGCCCGAGTGCAGATCTCACCAACGGGCCCCTTACCGACCTATCGTCAGGCGAAATTATTGAGTTTTCAGTTTAGCGATGCGCAAGGAAATTTAGGCTACTCATGATGTACAATTAAGGGTAACGACTGCTCCTTCTATGTGAAGATAGATGACTGTTTTCAAAAGTGAACGGCTCTGACTCGCGAGTCTCTGGCTCTAGATCAGGGGTCACCAACCTTTTTGAACCTGAGGGCTACTTCATGGGTACTGAGTCATACGAAGGGCACCCAGTTTGATACACTCTTCTGAAATAAAAAATGTGCTCAGTTTGCCTTTAGTTATGTATTGTTATTAATGATATTCATCTATGTGAAGACACTGATCATGTTAATGATTTCTCACAATAATTATCAACAATGACTTAAAGCAATGACTCAGCAATTGATTACATTTGCTTACAGGATCACTATAACATTTCATAGGAAAAATCTTGCCAGTGACAAACCCTTTTGACAAATCTTAACTATGTAGCACCTTGTTTGAAAAATAAATCAATTATGTAATGTTTAAGAAAAATCAATTTACATATTTTCAAATAAATCGAATCACATTTTGACTAATGACCAAGTCTGCTGCATTTTTACAAAATAATCTTTTACATTTCATGAATACTCTTTTGAATGGAACACAATTTTTCCTATTTTAAATTCACAACATTTCATAGGAAAAATCTCAAATGTTCACTAGCCAGTGACAAACTCTTTTAATAAATCATTAACTATGTATTGCACCTTGTATGAAAAAGTAATCAATTATGTAATGTTTAAGAAAAAATCAATCAATTATGTAATGTTTAAGAAAAATCAACTTACATATTTTCAAATAAATCTAATCACATTTTGAACTAATGACCAAGTGTGCTGCATTTTTACAAAATGATATCTGTTACATTTCATGAACACTATTACATTGAACACAATGTATCCTATTTTTGATTCAGCTTTGCAACTGACACTTTGTTAGTGGGAAGACTGGCATTGCATGGTGTTCACCAGTGTGCTGTAGTCTGGTGTGTAACTTGACACTGCAACTCTGAGTGAGTCGTGCAGATGTGCATCAGTGAGGCGGGTTCTGTGTTTGTTCTTGATGAAGTTCATGTCAGAAAATGCTGATTCACAGAGATAGGTTGAACCAAACAGGCTGGCAACCTTCATAGCTGCTGTGCTTACACCACTGTACTTTTCTGTGTCAACAAGGCTCCAAAAGTTTGGTGCAGCTTGGTGAGCTTTGAGGTGCAGGTCATTCTGCAATGTTACAATTTCAATCTCCACCTGTCCAGCATCCAAGTTGAACGTTGCACTTAGTTGCTCAGCAATGTCAGTTATGTCCTTGTTCATGAAAGGATTGGAGATGAATGAAACACATGGCTCAAGCTGATCAAGGTCACAAAACCTATCCTCAAACTCTTGTCCAAGTCTGTTTATGACTTGACAGTACTTTTCTGCATTTTTGTCCAATGCCTGAGATGCAGAAGCATTGTCTTTCAGCACCGACTGCACAGAGGGAAAGTGCAGCATTTTTCTTCTCTGTAAATGCACAGAGAAAATGTTCATCTTGGCTTTAAATGCATTTAAAGCACTTATCATGTCAACAACAGTCTTACCTTTGCCTTGCAGCTCGCAGTTCAAGTGGTTTAGTTTCCCAGTAATGTCCGTTAGAAATGCGAGGTCAAGTGTCCACTCTGTGCCCTCTAGCAGCGAGACATCTTCCCCTTTGGACTGCATGAACTCCTTGATTTCACCCAAAAGTGACAAAAAACAAAGCAAAACTCGTCCTCTGCTCAGCCATCGGATTTCTGTGTGTAGCAGCAGGTCGCCATATTCTGCTGACATCTCCTGCAATAGCACCTTGAAGATCCTGTGCTGTTTCGCTTTGGAGCGGATGCTGTTGATGATTTTCACAACGGGAGTCATCACGTGCTCAAAGCCGATCACTTTTGCACATAACGCCTGCTGGTGAATGATGCAGTGGTAATGCAGAAGTTTTGGGAAGTCTGGGTCACCTTTACAGTGCGCGATGAAACCTGCATGTCGGCCGATCATAGCAGGAGCCCCGTCTGTAGTCACCGCTACTAGCTTTTCCAGTGGCACCTTTTTCTGTACGAAAAACTCCTTCACCGCGTTGTAAACCGCGTTCTTTCACACTTGTAAAAAAGAATTCTTCCTCCCATTTACTGTGAAAATTATAGGTTCTCTTCCTTTTTTCTGCCATGATTTTGGGGTAAGAATGTGCATTCAGCTCATGGATTCAGCTCCCCATCATCGCTGTTCCCGCTAAACGCTCAGCCCCGCGAACACTGAATCTTCCTTTGTCATGCGCACTCATCTTTGAACTAGAATAGGTCAGAAATCGACTGAATTATCAAAACTTCCATGAATTGTACAAATATTTTTTTATTTTTTATTTTAAAGATCTTGTCATATTCATATAGCCTACATATAAATGCAAGTGTGATTTTTTTTAGACGCAGCTCACTGGAGAGTTGTGCTATTTTTAGAACAGGCCTGCGGGCGCCTCAAATGGTCCTTGCGGGCGCACTGGTGCCCGCGGGCACTGTGTTGGTGACCCCTGCTCTAGATAATGCTTGCTACAACACGGAATGAGCATAATGGAACAGTCAGTCATGAGCCGACATATCTGCGACGTTTGAAATAGAGCACAGAGATGAGAAGAAAATCTGATCATTTACCAACGCTTATCCGACGTTATGAATGACGTTTCGATCTGTCATGTGTGCTATCTGGGTACTATTAAAAAACAAACTGTCACTTCGATGGTGAATATTTGATTTTATGTTCGTTAGATATGCTAGTTTACATTTAGTCTATCTAGCTTTAGCTATTTTCCGACTACATCCTGAACATAGTTTACTATATCTAACCTGGCCGCTGCCTGGTAGCCTAGGCCTATATGTGCATTTTTATGACGTTTAATAGCCATGTCAACTGCATACACCAGACAGTAAACGTTATGTAATTATTAGCCTACCCTGGTGGCTGAGTTTCACACTCATTGCTGTTGCCGGGCTGGGGGTCAGACGTAGCGTCCTCTTCAACACGCTTCGCCACAATCCAAATGAGGATAGTTTTGACAGCTTTGCCACCCTTACATCTTGCTCTTTTCGTTCCTGCCGCTTTCTGGAGCCACTTTTATGTTAAAGGGCATGGCATGGGGTAGCCTAATTCGCTTAAAAACGCTAATGCAACACAACTGTAGTATCCCAACAACAACTGTCTGTGGTATTCCAACAACTGGATGGGAACAATCGTGTGTGGGTGGGCGGGAATCTTTGACAACAATATTACCCAGACATCCTTGCTATTTTTCGAGGGCAATATTACTTAATAAAAACGACATTTGTTTAATTCAGCAAAAGGCAAATGAGGAAAAATTAATTATTTGCTGTTGTTAACACTGACTGTTTTTAAATGTTTATTGGGCAGGTGATAGCTCATAATTCTGAATAACTGACACCATAATTGAGAAATGTTTGCGAATTGATAAGACTGGATCATATGTAAACATCAATTTGCGGTATCACAGCGGTGCAAGGGGCCCGGTCAGATTGCCTTAAGTTGCCCGGTTAGGTTGTCTCACTTTTACGGTGAGATCGAGGACGGGCCCCCTTTCGCCACGGGCCCTAGTGCAGCTGCACTCCTTGCACTCCCTATAGTTACGCCACTGGTGTAAATGGTAATAGTCCACGATGTGAGCAGCGTACCTGTCCACCCTCTGTGGGCGACAGCCTCTTCCCCGGCACCAGTGGTACAGCAGTACCACACTGCAAACAGAAGCGGGCAAACGGGTCTGACGGACGAAGGCTCAAGCACTTGGTGCACCTGCACAGACAGGAGACCAGAGAGATCAATGATGGTCCGTCTTCAAGACATTTCATTCCTTTCTCCAAAAATATCTCTATATCTCAAGTCCTAACTAAACAAATTGACCATATGACACCTAACCTGACCATGATTCAAATCAATCTCTTTTTTAGAATGCGTACCTGAAGAAATCTGTCTCTCTTTGAATCCTGGATATTTGTGTGTTGGTCAGGTTATTGAAGATGCTTTCTTCCAAGCTTGCATTCTATAAAGAATGATCAATGATTAATCTAAATAAACTGGACATCCATTTAAAATAACATAAATAGTGGGATTGTTTTTTAAATCATTCTGGTCTCTACAAAAATCTGATATTTTTTGGTTCCCAAAATCAAGAAGATAACAGCATCTCATGTAGACCTACTCTCCTCTGGATCTATCAGGGTGGAGTCTCGGTGTTCAAAGACAGAGAAACATTAGCTGTTTGTCAGTCTTATGGCTGAATCACTGCACTAGCTCTCATTTAACCAGTGAGGACTTCACCCCTACTAACACTTGTACCAGCACCGCTGTTTGCTCCTCTGCTGTCTCTAACATAATTTTCCTCTCCACTCCTTACCTCTATTACCCTTTGATTTAACAGTGGCCAGACTGGCGGGGATAGGAATTCAAGAATTTAGTGTACAACAGGGTAAAATAAGGCATACCAATGTGTGAGGTGACGTAGGCTCAGGCTCAGATGTGAGGCCCAGACGACTACTGAGGAAGCAAGGAGCTTTGGGGGCTCTTTTACTGTTACCTTCCTTCATCCTCGGTCCTAAAAACAAAATAAAAAACACTTTTAGTATAGATTTAGACAGTAACAGTCAAATGACATTTCGAAACTGTCAACAACACATTTTGGGTTTTGTGACTTGTGGTTTAAGTGGCAAATTTGTCCAAATTCAAATTCAAAGTCCAATATGTAGTCTGAGTTACTTCATACAGTGATTTTTTTGTACATCCTGTATGGCTCTTCATTTATTTAGGTCCTATTGTACACACTTTATAGTTACATAGTAATTTCATCTTTTCAATGCATCGGATTCTGTTTCTGAGTTAGTTGTATTACAGTTATGATATGATGCCATAATGTCATCCACACACCCTGTGGCCTCAGTGAAGACTCTCCTGAAGCATGTTCCGCCCTTGTAGTCCAAGCGATGCTGCCATTAGTTTCCTTTGAGAACCCACACATTGGACAAGTAACAAAAGCATAGACTCCACTTTCTTGGTTTGAATGTTTCACCTCAAACGATATCTACAAGAGGTATAATTATGATTATGCAAGGGCGTAACCATAACGCATTCTTTGGAGGGGTCGTGTCCCCACAATATTGAGAAAATACCAATCTGTTCCCCCCAATATACAGCAGAAAATATGTTAAATATATGTTCTCCTTTTGTGAACCCTGTCAATGGATCGGTCTGTTGTTATGTGTTATTTATTTTCGATTTATTTCTGTTTGTTAAGAAAAACATAAGTGTGAATCCCCCCTCCTAATTGTACACTTGTGTGATATTGTTTGAATCCACCTTGCGTTGTTCTGCGTTGTCATGGTTACTTAACACTTTTTCATCAGTCAGTTAAGAGCAAAAAAAGTAACGTTAGGTAACTTGTCAGTGAGGAGGTAGAGTAGTGGAGGATTTGAGGTTACCTAAAAAGCGGAGAAAACTGGACCAGCAGCCAAGCATACGCATTTTTTTCCAGACAGTAAGTAACTTCATTCCGAGCTAAATGTGTAAGCAAAAGGGCAGTCACTGTCTCTGAGAAATTACACCCTTGCTTTAGATGTAAATTGAAATGGTAAATGTAGTCCTCGAAACTATGTTCTAATGTGCACATTTTCATATATAATTATAGACCTGTAGGCAATGCACTTAACAACCCCAAAAAATTAAGGGGAAGGGTATTCATTTGGACCTCTCCAATGTATAATTATGATACGCCCTTGTGATTATGATAGATTAAAAGGGGAACTTTCAACAGAAGTGTTAGGCAAATATACCTGTTTGATCCCTAGTTCATGGTCCTTCAAGACATGTTCCTCTTTGTCGTCCGTGGATAGTGCATCGCTTGGAGGCACATATTCCACCAGGAAGAGCTTGGTAACAACCACACTCTCCCTGCCATCTCTAGAGACAATTGACCATCAGATCATTTCAGTTCTGAAAATTGTCCCTTGTGCACAGTATACTTCGGATTGAGAGTCAAACCCATTTACAGAAACTGGGGTTACTGGTTAGCTGGTGGGGAAGTGAGTGAATGAAGACATGGGTGGAGAGAGAGAAACAGCCCAAGAAAGACAGACACAGATAGAAAGACGGATAGGAAAAGCGAAAAAGAGCAGGGGACACTAAGTAGGCCTACATAATCTGCCATGTTTTGTTATAAATTTTAGACAACTTTTAGACAACTTCAGTTATTACTTATATATTATGGAATATTTGCAATAATCATTCTGAAGCATTCCCACCTGGTGACAGCCACTGCTTTGACAGACACTTTGCCGTCAGGTAAGCATATTGGTTTACTGTACTTTAGAGTGCTGCTCTCCCCAAATCCAGGTCTCTTGACAACCTCAGGTTTACTTCCATCCAGAGTGTAGTAGATGGTGACATCCAGTGTGTCTGGACCCAATTTTTTTATTTTTTATTAGGGTTATTTTTTTAGGACACACTGATGGGGCACACTAATCAACATTGCTGTTAATGTAGCTTACTTAAATTATCCATGGCAAGTTAACCCTATACACAATATTTAATGCTATAGACAATATGGCTTGTTTCAATACTTAAAATTCTATAACTCGGTTAAAATGTACACGTGAAACGTGTGAAAGTTAAAAACTATAAGTGTGTTTTATTTATACATTTTTAAGAAGAAGAAAATTTTTAAAAAGCATGACAAATTTCTAACCTGATTTGATCTCAACAACAGTTGTGGTATCGATCTCGTGCTTTGCTTTCCCAGGTTGAGGAATGCGAATGGGTATGATGTGAGGCACCACGATGGAACCAGCAGTCATGTTTCTGGATGCTAGACAAGAAATTTAAACGTCTAAAATTATGACATTTAAGTGATTAGCTTAGTAGCTTATGCCCAAAATAGGCCTACACAATGCTCAACTGGGCAATCTTTATGGTTTGTTTGATATTTGCATTTTTATGTTTAAAAAGAAACGACACCCATGGAAATTTGATCACAAATACTACAAATACCAATTTGAACTGTTAATTCATTAGATTACGGATTACTTTTCCCCTATTAACATTTATAAAAAGAAAACTTACAAGCAGTAGCTAACCATAAAAAAAAACAATTAAACCTGTTGGCTACGTCTGGTAAGCATTTGGGGAGGGCAAGTCTTTAATTGAACAATTCGTAGGAATACAATCAGCATAATTTAAGTAATAAACATTATTATTATGAAATAGTTTCGATGTAAGCTCTCACCTTGCTGCCACGTCTATGAAAAGAGAATGTTTAGGGTCATTATGTTGTAGCCTACTGATGTTGGCAATGTATCTAGCGACGCTGCACTGTGCATTCACCAACACCATTGGTCTACATCATACACCTTAGCAACGCTAACAACCAATAGCAATATTCTCAACAAAATAAAATCATTGTCCTTATTTATTGCTTATTATTGTTTTTAAACTTAAATAATTGAGTGAATATCTAGTTGTATTTTACTTACTGGAATGGGTTTATCAGAGACGTGTATCTTTTTCTAATTTACCCCGACTTTATCAACTTTACACAGTATCTGTGAATGACTATTCTATATGTATTTAGTTTAATAAAAGACTAGGTACATATTCCAGTTTTAAATCATTATAAAGCGTACACTTGTCGAGAATTCTATTGTATTTTTTTATCAGGCAATGTCGGGACTGCCAAACACTCAGATGAGACCACGCTACGAGACAGAGGACCCAGTAATGCAGTATAGCACGTTCGAATGTTGACGGTTTTACATGTATAGTTCAACTTGAGCATGCAACGACTTCTGTGTATACATGATATTTGAGGTTTGTAGAAGGTGGATTTAAATTGACTCGACAATGACGGATGTCAAAGTAAAACAAGAATCTACAGATGTTGCGGACATCGAAAACAGGTTGGCTTGGCGTTTCTTCACCCTGCTATGGCTTGGTTGGTTAATTAGCCAGTTAGCTAAAATCGACTCCTTAAGACCTATTATTGTAGCTGTGTAGATATGTAGAATACGCTTTGTATTGATTGATTGTCGTCTTCATACATCCATCTTGTTACACAGGATAAAAGAACTCTGCCAACAGTTCCCTCACGGGATAACTGACCAGGTCATACAGAATGACATGCCGAACTTGGAAGCACAGCTCAGGGCCATGGCAATCAACAGACTTTTGTCACTGGTACGTAACAGTTGCAGTAGTCATCAATCCGGTTAACTGATTCACTGATACGAGGTTAAATTAAAGTGTATATTTGACGACTAGTTGGTAAGAGCTTCAATTTAGGCTAACATTTGGACCCTAAAAACGTGGCATATAGATTTAATGATATCCGCCCAACTAACAAAATGACGTCCCCAGGACGTCCCCTGAACGTCCCCGAATGTTATAAGGACGTCGCAAGGGAACGTCCCCATGACGTTTTTTTGTAGGGTCCCCTGAAAGTCCCGGGGACGTCGCAGACAAACGTCCCCGGGACGTCCATGTAACGTCCTCATAACATTTAGGGGACGTTCAGGGGACGTTTGTCTGCGACGTCATGAGGACATTCCCTTGCGACGTCCTGACAGTGAGGACAGACCAAAAAAAGCTGAAAACCTCCTTACCTGTTCTAAAATCAGCGTAAACCACGGACTCGCGGGGCTTATTGCTTTTCTAAAACTGTTACTACAAATATTTGATATCGTGTCATCAATAAAAACAATTAGAAACAAAATAGTTTAATCATAAACCGTCATTCTTCCGATACTACAAAGTATAGTTCCTACATAAATCGTTGCCACACAACAGCCAGATGGACATCTTTGCTGTCTTTTTCAATTTGAAATATTCGATGCGCAGTAATATGGAATGTTAAAGATTGTAATGAGGACAACCTGTGAGGTTATGCTGGATTTTACAACGGCATGGAATGCGATATAGCCAATCACAATCAAGGATTGGAACAACCAGTTTTAGAACTTGAGTTTTGTGGCACCGAGAAGCTGTCAAGCTCCCTTTAAGAACGCCATTGTTCTACGTCACAGAGCTCTGCTTCTAGCCAGGGCGGGAAATATGACTTAAATTCTTTGTACATTGCGAGCTAATGCGGTGTCCAGTACCACAAATATGCAAATGTTTGTCACGTTTAGCGTTACTTGCAGTAATGTTAATTTTTGGCCACTTGGGGGTGTATTTAACGTTGAACAGGGTGTTTGTGTGTGCTTGTTGTGACATTGCCCATTATTTTCAAATACCTTGATTTGAACACGTTTGTTTGTTTATGATGGACAAAAAGTATACACTAATTGTATTATAAATAATATACTTTATTTATAGGGATATGAAACTTATGGTCCAAAATGTAGTCATTGCCTGTGAAAAAATAGAAAACGATTAGTAATGTGTTTAAACCGAGAATGCACATACACACAAGCCCTCTTGTTCAAGTGACGGGATGCACAAGAACGAGGTAAGCCTATTAATTTTGACCGTCAACCAATCAACATGATAACTTAACAAACGTCGAGACAACAAACGGACTGATTTACCTACATGTAAAAATGGTACAGTATTTTGGCACAAGCTCTCATATTCTAGTGATGGAATGCACACGAACTTCAAGAGCCTTAGTGCCAATTAATCTTTGGTCAACAACAAGGAACATGATCACTGGACATCATACTAAGGCCTAAAAGAAAATGTAAGGAAAAAGAAAAAAAGAAAATATTGAGGTCACTCTGAAATCAAAGTATAAATAAAATAATATAATAATCAAAACTGCTAAATCCTTCCCTAACTACCCTATCTAGCATAATGAAACAAAAAGTTTTTTAAATAATCAAAAACCCTACGCTTGCCCTCATTACTCAAATGAAGCCGGTCAGGGCTGTAAAATTCCAAAACAGGACGCGAGTGCCTCAGAAATAATCTATTTGTCCTAAGATAAATGACACCCTCGTTTTCACACAGATGCTCCAGGAGAAGATTTGTTTCCCTAACTATGTGTTTGGTGGTAGCATCATCCACCGGCCGGGGGAGAATGGAGCACACGGCAAAGCTTACTTCATACCGGTACCGCTCCCTAACTTTGTCCATCAGTTCCCGCATTCCCCTGAGGATATCATAAGG
Organism: Hypomesus transpacificus; assembly: GCF_021917145.1. Taxonomy (NCBI): domain Eukaryota; kingdom Metazoa; phylum Chordata; class Actinopteri; order Osmeriformes; family Osmeridae; genus Hypomesus; species Hypomesus transpacificus. The sequence goes on along the minus strand of NW_025813712.1, from coordinate 137,143 downwards.
AGAATCCCCCTGCGCTACGTTGTTAGTTCCGATATTTATAAATATTTGCAGCGGGCCACTAACGGTGGTGAGGTGGTGCAGCTGTTGGTGAGCTGACCTCTGGAGTGTGGTTCCCGGGTGTACCCACGCCAAAGCCTCCGGGATTGCCACCTCCACCCCGCGCATTATGCTGTCCCCCCAGATGGCAACAGTGCGACCTTGAACAAAAGAGAATAGATTGTTTAACAGTACTATCGTTTTCAGGTTGTGCTGCTATAATATATGCTTTAATGTGATGAATAATTAAAAACATATTTTCAATGCATGAAATGTATTTAGGAATAGGCTACATTAAAATGAATAGTTAGTTAGCATATGTGCTGCAGACTCCTGGATTTCGTTTAAGGCAGAAAAAAAAGGATAGAATATCTCTACATTGTACATGGGTATTTTGTCTTATTGTTTTTACCAAGACAAAATACCCATGTACAATGTAGAGATAGAAGTAAAAAAAAAACATACCTGCGCCAAATGAGGTGACACGATCCTGCCAGCATACCCTTAAGGGTCGAGGGACATGCGGCCTGTACATTGAAGTAGTTGAAGTTGAAGTCATTGTAAAATGAAGTCAGAATGGTCCAGTAAACGAGGTGTGAATGGTTTTACTGTATGCAAATATTGTCGCGATTGGATCAAATTAATGATTAACATCTTGGACAACCAATTACTATAAGGGGCATTTCATGATAATTTTATTTAGAAAAAAACAACCAATGAGAGTTTGTTTGGCAATATTTTGAATAAAAACAATGCAGAAACAGGCGGCAAATAAACAGGCAGATGTTTCCCTTATAAAAAAGAAAAAGGCGGGAACAGATTTCATTCTAAAAGGCCAACCAATGAGAGGCCTTTATGGCAATATTTTGAATAAAAACAACACAGAAACAGGCGGCAAATAAACAGGCAGATGTTTGCCTTGCATTGTTTGAAAAAGAAGAAGCGGGAAACCCTATTATATAACAGGCAGATGTTGGAGGCTAATCATAACAAACAATTACACCTTGCGACACCTACTGATAGAAAAGCGAATTGCAGCCTTGAAAGGCAGTGACAAAATGGCCTAATTCGCAATTAAACCAAACATGAGCAAAATAGCCTTAAATAGAGATAAACAATTAAGATCTTCACTTGGTTGAATGAGACTCAAGGATACAAGGATGTGATTTTCCTGTGACATTTGGACCTGTGGGGGGAATTACATGCAACTGTTAAGGGACTTGATATATTTGATGAACTATTTAACAACACAAAACACACAGTAAACTTTTTTTTTTTTTTTTGGGGTGGGGGGGGGGGGGGGGTGGGGGGGGGGGGGTTGGGGTGTGTGTGTGAATGGTGACTGTTGTAATGCAGGGATGCCCAATTGGCCTCTAGAGCTACCATCTTGTAGGTATCTAGTTTGGAAACCTACAGGTTGATATAGGGGTGGGCGATATGGCCGAAATCTTCTATCACGGTATGAGTAATTTTATATCACGGTTATGGTATATATCACGGTATAGTAATTGTTCTGTAAATTCAATTAAGAAATTGTACAAAATAACCATACCGTACATCATCACACTCTATTATTTATTTATTACAAACAAAAACAACTGCCTCACATGAGACAACACTTGAGTTAAAAACAAAAGACTCAAAAAACGAGTTACGAGTACGAGCGTTCCTATTGGCTGATGCGCAGTCATGCCATCCGCGTGGTGACCTATTCACAGCTCAATACGGATCTGTAATGACCTCCGACGAAAATTTCAAAATGAGCGAAAGCGATCAGTCTGACTTTTACTATCCATATAACTTTGGTTTCGGCGTACCTCGTTAAAACTCGGTCGATACGTTTCAGTTTGATATTTCCCGGCATGACCTCACTCTCAGTAAGTAGTTAGCCTTCACTAGTCATCCTAGATCAAGAATGCAAGCAACGCCACCAGTGTAATTTTACAACAAGAATTTTACAGCGCGGGACATACAACTTGAACAACAAATCGAATTGGTTACCTGCAGAATGGGACATCAAGTATAGAAGTAATTAGCATCGGCATGAATGTGGTCCGCTAAGACAAAATACACTCCACATCGAAAATTCCGTCAGACCAACGCAAATGTGCTTCAGGTCAAACGAAAATAGCTAATCAAATAGAAGTTAAACTACAATTCTAAATATCGCAACAATGCGATTTATATGATGGCTTCTATACAATACAACAACCAGACATTTAATTGCCACGTGTAATACAAAAATATAGGATAAAGTATACCGCGGTTGAAACGGTATAGCCAAATCTCTTCCGGTAGACACATTTCTACCGTTGCATGGTATATACCGTCATACCGCCCAGCCCTAGGTTGATAGCTCTCAGAGGACAATTGGGCACCTCTGCATCCATGGTGAAGGTTCAGGGGAGCAACTTTTATCTATTACTTCTATATTAGCTATGACAGTTTGGCTTAACAGGGAGTCACCCCATTACAGGGCCCCCTGTCTCATATCACCAAACTGTACTACTTTTAATCCTACCTGTATCTATTTTTATGTAGACAGTTTGGCTTAACAGGGAGTCACCCCATTACAGGGCCCCCTGTCTCATATCACCAAACTGTACTACTTTTAATCCTACCTGTATCTATTTTTATGTAGACAGTTTGGCTTAACAGGGAGTCACCCCATTACAGGGCCCCCTGTCTCATATCACCAAACAGTACTACTTTTAATCCTACCTGTATCTATTTTTATGTAGACAGTTTGGCTTAACAGGGAGTCACCCCATTACAGGGCCCCCTGTCTCATATCACCAAACTGTACTACTTTTAATCCTACCTGTATCTATTTTTATAGACGTAGTCCGTTTTAATATTGCAAAGCTAAGTCTGTCAGTGCCGCACAGGCCCACTTGATCAGACAACCCAATGCTAAAACCAAACAAATACTACTACTACTTACCCAATGCAGCTATCAGATATTATGGCAGACCATTTGGCTTAACAGGGAGTCACCCCCTACTGGGGCCCCCTGTCTCATATCACCAAATGGTCCATCATTAATATCCTCAAGCTACCACAAAGCCTGAATATTACATACCGATAGCTAAATGACACACTACAGTGTTTCCCACACATAGACTAATTTGTGGCGGTGCGCCACAGAATCAACACCGGCCGCCACACATTGCGTTTCGTAAAACATTTTTTTTTATCGCTATTTAGGTTAAAACACGCAGCGTATTCGTTCAGCTGCATTTCCTTTCCCCTGCTCTCCCTCCGTCTCTCTGTCACTCATGCGTCTTTCCCACATATGCACACAGTCACAACGTCAGCACACGTTAGCAACAATGCATACATATGCCGTTCTAGTAAGACCGACAGCAATATCAGCGAGCCTTCAGCATTAGTGCCGTAGCTAAAAGTCGAGGAAAGTTGAGGCTACTTTTCGCTAGGTACCTTACTCACATTTACATTTAGTCATTTAGCAGACGCTCTTATCCAGAGCGACTTACAGTACTCGAAGTTTCCCCTTTTTTTCTTTTGGTGAGAAGTCTCAAGAGCTAGCTACTTACTCGGCGTCATGGAGCCGACCAGTTAAATAGTTGTTTAGCACTAGCGTTGCTACATGCATAATGCAGAAATGATATGTTAGTTGTTGTTAATTTGTGAAGGTGTGAATCATTTTGGATTAATATTTAATGTAACAAATTATTAACAAATTAACTGTAACGAATTATTAACGAAGGAATAATTTCCCCCCCCCCCCCCAGTCTGACAGCCCCCACCGCTCCCCGCCACAATTAGATTTCTAATCTGTGGGAAACACTGCACTACAAAGCTAAGTCTGTCAGTGACGCACAAGCCCACTTGATCAGACAACCCAATGCTAAAACCAAACAAATGACTACTTACCCAATACAGCCTGAATATTACATACCCATCGCAAGACTACAAACCTATTTATAAATCCTAACCTCATTCTCGTAATAATCTGTGAGTAATGGGTATTCTACCACTGAGCTGGCTACTCTATCATCTTCCTCCTCTTCATAATCTATTAAGAACCCATCTTTCCCATTAAAACTAACTACTCTGCCTGGCCACCAACATACACTATCGTCCTCACTGTTAATAAACATGTGCGCTATTCTTTTCCCTACAAGATCCTCTGCACTAACCGGTATTAATACTAGTTTATTTTCCTGGTATTCGGTCCATAAGGGCAACCAGTACATTTTTCTATAGCCATCGTATTTTATTTTGAAAAAAATGTCATCTTTTGTTCTTTTACAATCTATAACTGTCCCATTAAACCACCTATCTAACCAACGCTCTACATACAAATGTTTAACTCTCTTACCAAGTAACTGCTGTGGCATTTCAATACTTGGAAGTCTGACTATACTCAACCCTCCCCTCCTCCGCCCCATATCTTGTGCCTTAAGGTGCTGTTCAGCAGCATCCCTCAAAAACTCTACCTTCCTATCAGCAACAAGATCAGCCGGTGCAGCTCCACACCCTTCATCTAAACTAGTGTCTACAGGCTCGATGGCATTAACAACAACACTCTTCAGATTACTGATGAGCTGATCTACAGGGAGCCTCTTGCCATATTTTGATATATTTAAAATCCCACTATCATTTTTCTGCCCCAACACAAAACGACGGAACTTTAACTGTGCAACTACTGCTAGTATTGAATCTCTCCCTAAATTACTTACCTGTTCATTAACCTCTAACTCGCTTGTCCATAGTCCACCATACTTACCAAGTTCAAGAGTGAGCTGTTGTTTCCTGCGCACTGCTTGAACCTCTCTAACTAAGTTCTAGAACTTGTTGAGTCATAGCATCAAACTCTTCTGACGTTGACTCCAACAACTTATCTAAGATGGGTCCTCTGTGGATGTCTACATCCTCAGAGTGTCCTCACCCTTCATAAACTGCCTGCTGTCTGCCTGCCACTCTCTAAGCTTTATAACAAGCGTTCTATACCTATCATTCATTGCTAATACATGTTCTTTCTTGGAAAGAACTCTCCAGAATGGTTCTGTAACCTGTTTGGAGATGAGCCCTAATGCCCTACAACCTGCTATAAACTGACTAATATTAAGGTCAGCATGGACAGCCTGAACTAACCTGTTCTCATTTTGAGATAACCGTGTAAATTCCAACAAGTCAGGGTAAAGATAGTAAACTCCTGCTGCATTATGGAACGTTACATTAATACGGTTACCTTTGAATGGAACCAATGGAACACGATCAGAACCGTACTTATTAAACGAGAAGGTTTTGAACTGGACGGGTTTGCCACTCTTCTCACAGCCGCGCTCCTGCACGGTCTTACAAACAGAACGGATGAGCCTCACGGTACCGCTCTCCCCACCTGATTTAAGGGTTGAATCTAACTTTATGCAACCTACCTTATCTCCCTTAAAAACTAGTGTCTCCCACATATCTAAAGTAACACCTGTTTGATGTGCCAGTCCATCAATGACATGCATCCCACAAAACAATTCATTGACTACAGCAAGTTTAGACTCTTCTGAGTCAGGTAACTGAGTATAACCATCGACTATTTCTGGCAATATTTGCATACGGTACTGAGAGAGTATTTCATTAAATTTCTTCTCAGTACTTGCTCTATCTCCTACCAAATTAGTAATTTTTGTAAAGATCCTGTCTGAGAGCCCACCCCTATCGTCCTCTACATGCACCGTGTTGATTACATCATGCACCATTTCAACAATTGTGTCGAAAGTGCATTGGGCAGAGCTGGATGCTTGCTCTCTAAGACCTATATGTAGCCTAGTCCCATCAGAAAAACAAACCCCAGCGGTTCCGAATTTGTGGCCCAGTTTACTTGTACCATCTGTTGTAAGGGTGAGGTTGTCTTCCTCTATCAACCTACTTTTAATCTGCTGCAAGGATACATGTCTGGCCTCTAGTGTGACATTTTTACACGTTGACACGCTAGGTAAACGCTCTGTTTCTAATCCTGACATGTTTTTTAAAACGCAATCTATTACCTCCGGTGCTTTATTCATACTTACCCCTAATACCGAAGTCAGCTCCATTACGGTCTGCCTAATTTTATCATTATATACACGACCATCTAACGTTGAGACTAACGCGCTTCTGGTCTGATCTTCAGCTTTAACACTCCGATCTTGCCAGTACAGTATTTGGTCATTTAAATCGGTCATTTTGTCCGGTAAAGCTACATCTTTCCTCTTGAGGTTTTTGCTTTTATCTTTTACCCTAAGACCTTGCATTTGGAATTGCAAGTTGTTAATGTTCTGCTCTAGTCTCTCTCTCTCTGTTTTGAGCTCTGCATTTACCTGCTCGAACTCATGCTCTACTTGCAAATTCCCTTTACATTGAGCTTTAAGGTGATCTATTTGATCGTCTTTCCTCTTAATTTTTCTATTTATGTTACGTACGTTGACCAGACTTTCCGTCAATTTGATTAATTTAGCTCTAAGCGATTTTATTTCTTTCTCAGCCTGGTATATTTTAAGCCCCATATCTTTACGTTCCTTAGTTAATTTATCTATATCTACTTCTACTTTTTGGTACTCTATTTTAGTTTTGTTAACTATGCTAACTTGTTCATGTAAACCAATCACTAAATCATTAGCTTCTCTAACATCAAAAATGTCATTTTGAGTTGTCTCACCGGCATCATGAGACGCGCAGGATGGAGTTTCTACTTCACGCCCATATGGAGGCGGTAGCTCAAACACCTCACCTAGACATGAGTCTTTATCACTAACTCTGACTAAATTATTAAATCGTTTTATCAGTTTACTTACAACAGTATGTACTCTCTTCCATATGTTATCATCGAAGTCACAGTCGTGGAGTTTAAAGTTATTTGTAACTATATTAAACGTTACAAGGTGCGCCGGCATTTTAAATGCTAATTTGTGACTACGCGTAATAATCTCGATCATGATCCCATTTGTTAATGTTTCTAATGGTAATTTTCCACAAACCCTAAGACTATTTGGATCTAAAATGATACCTAAACTTTTGCAAGTGGCCATGTGTTGCTCCCCCTCACCTGTGAATGCAATTTCAGTAGTTCTTTTCTTTTTATCTGCCATAGAATTTCTTTTCTTGCAAAATGGATTGCTGCAAAGAAAGAAAGAATATTCACACTTTTTTAAAAATAGATTTGCACTTCCTGACAGACAAAAAAGGTAATGATTGGTTCCAATTGGTGCTACGTGACAACAACATTTGCACATCATTACCATGAATCATTTCGATAGAAACTTTTTTTTTAAGTCACCAAGAGAGTGGGTTTTATATCATCAATGTTTGTTTTTTATTCTGCACCCTGAAAAGATTCATGTAAAGTGTCTAAAATATATATATTTTAAAACCAGTAACCATGATTGATACTTGCATCCACATACGGGTATATATATAACAGCTAGCAAGTAAATGGATAATGACAATCAATCGGTGAGAGCATTGGAAGCAGCCTGACATGTACTGAGCGCGGGAGTTGCAGAGGCACACTATGTCTGACGTCACAGGTTGCACACAATCTCATTCAGGGAGCCAAAACCCAAAATGTATGTCTTTCGATTTTCTTTAAAATTTGACTGATGACGTCTTTATACGTAACCTTGCTATCCAGGAAGTATCAGGGGGGTGCCGACATGCGGGAAAAAGTTACAAGGGAAAAAACAAACTTTTTCTCAATAGAACGTTCAGATTTCAATGCATTCCTATGGGATTTTCAGCAACATGTCTTCAACTTGATTTTTCTCAAAATGTATATGTTTTAAAATTGACTAAATATACCTTATTTTGAAGAAAACAACCTACTGTTTCATTTAAGATATGTCTCCCGGTGGTGCCGACCTTCTATGAAAGGTAGCATTAAGCAAGGTAGAAAGTGTATGAAACATTATTTTCATACACTTTCTCAATATGTATTGCAACCAACATTTGATAGCATTAAGGGGTAAGTGTCTACATGTTAACTGGCATGTTTGATTTTAATATCTCGATAGTAGTCGCTAGTTATAGAGCTAAGAAAAGGACGTGGACCTTAAAATTCCGGTGCCAGATTTCTCAGTGGCGTTCTTAGCTACATTCAGGCTAACTTAGCATTCGATTCAATGCGTCTTCTACCGGCGTTCCACAGTATTTGACAGTTGGTTAGCCTTGGCCAAAAATGACGCGTTCTATTGTCCTCCCTAGTCCTGATAACTTTCGCATACCAAATGCAGAATCAATTTCTCAACCTTAATTTATAGTCACATTTATGCATTTAATAGATATTTTTGTATACAAAGTATAAAATGCATATTAGCCTATAGTGCAAAACTAAACTGAATGTGTTCACTTAAACTCAACAAGGTAATTTAACTTCTTTAACCTATTATGTGTATGCTTGTAGAAGAAAAAACACGATTTACAGTATAAACAAACACTTTATTCAAAACCATTCTAAAAGCCTGAATTAATTTTCTTATATTTTAATTGTCATTCCCTCCCTACTCCTCTTCCTCGTCCTCCACCAGTTCGTCTGAAATCAACACCTGCAACATGAATTAGCTACAGTTAGACAGCAGATCAAATGCAAAGAACATTAAGTGGAAATGTATTTTATCCATATGCTCCTGGAGTTATTTTTAGCACCGTAACAAGTGAAACTGAAAGCTTCCCTGACCTTCAGTATCCAGATATTTACAACCATCTAGCTAGTGCTAATCAACTTTCCTTCATCTACTCATCGTGAACATTTGTCCGACGTACCATATCATTATGCTGCTTTTCTTGCAAAACGTCTTGGTTTATTGTAGCTCTAGTCTAACTGTCCAAAAGTAGCTTGCTACTCTAAAGTAGAGCTAACGCTACTTGACTAGCTAGAGCTGTAGCCTTCACCTGTCCAAAAGTAGCTTCAGCTGTTTTGTATTTTCTGTATCCTTAAAGAGACGACACCAGTAGTGTGTAGGCATCCGAGTTAAAGCTAGCTAGTTAGTGCTATTGAGAACATTGTTAACTACTGTACAAATTAAGATGATACTGTACGACGTCTCAATTTAGCCGACTTAAAAAACTAGTGCCAACTCAAATTGGCTAGAAATTAATATACATACATTTTCGATATGGCTATTTCACGTTGGATAAACATACAAATACATAGATAGTAGAGCTGAAGTTTGTATTAAAACATATTTACCTCAAATTCTGTCCTTCGTGTGGCCCACCTTCACAGGAGTGCGCTAAATTACTCTAAACTAGCCAACTACACAAAAAAATTATTAAAAACACAAAAACAAAGAACTAAACTATGAACACTAAAACTTAAGTTGAAGATATATTTACACAAATTGATTATCAAACGGTATTATAGCTATAAATGAAGGATGCGGGATCAAAAAGTTTTGCTGTGTCTCAACGACTTCTTCACTCAACAACAGGGTTCACGTCACGAGCGGTGACGTCCGCGAGAGATGTGCTGTAATAGGCTAGAATGGAACATTTCTAGAGACACAGCTGGTGCTTGGATAGGCTGGATCCAGCTTAGATGTTTTGTTTCAGTACATCCCCAAATTATTTATGACACTAATGTATTACTTTGCTCAAATGCAAGTTATTGGTACCATATAGGGCTGGGCGATATGGGTAAAATAATTATCGATATAGATAACTATAATTAAACGATAGACCACAGATCTGTAGTAGCTAAATAAGTCTCCTCCTCAACTTTTTCCCTACACTCGGCACAAGGTTTAGGCAGAGCAGTGTGAGAGAAATGTTTGCAGCCAGGGAGCACGTACCTGGGGTCAAGTAACTTGACCTTGCTTTTTATCAATAGCCTACTTATCAATACCTTGGCGCAAACTCACACTTTCTGCATGTTCCAACGAGTGATTTTGCTTCAGGTGGTAAAAAAAGGTTTCATATATATTAGTATTATAATTGGACCAAAACGCTATTCTTATACGTCCAGAGACGTTATAAGAAATCCGCAAAACCGTTTGCGGACCTCTCCAGATTTTTACGGACCTATCAAGCGGTTGCCTTAGAGATGTTGACAATATTGTTATATTATATAAAAAAACGAATATGGACTTTCGACAGATCTACCAACACCTTTGTAAGCAGAGATTTGTTAAAACGTTTGTTAACCGAGACTGTAGGTCGAGGTCAACAAGAAGTCCACATTTGCAGTTTGTCGTATTACCAGACTTGGTAACCACCTGTTTGTTTGCTACACCAATTTGCACCAAACATTGCTCTGTTCTTTGTCGGATTTCAAAAAGCCAAACAACTTCCAAATAACTGAACAGGGCTAACCCTTTTCATCAACAATTTCTTCATTGGAAGTTGCTCCCTCGCCATGGCTATCGCTGCCACTGTTTTCAGCAATAAGACTATTTTTCCGCGGTTAACATTAGCTACTCCATTCGACGTGCTCAGTATATTTTAGTGAACGTAGACTACCATTTCTCTGCAACTTCCTGCTGCATCACAGAAATTAAATGGACTGCTGTTCCTAATTATTCTCTATGGACATTCGGTCAGCCCTAGTACCATACATAAACAATTGATTTAATACTGTACAGTTTCCAGAGTGACAGTAGGCTATAGCTCGAGCAATTCACATCACAGAATGACACACAAACGACAATATCCGTTCGGAATTTAGATGGTGACGTTATCACCAACGAATGACGTTCTGGAACCCCCAGAATGTTTTAAACATAATGTCATATCATAACCAACCAGGGACGTTCCTGGGCCGTTCCTGGAACGTCCCGAATGTCCCAGATGTTTTTTTTACATAACATCGTATCATAACCAACCAGGGACGTTCCTGGGACGTTCCTGGAACATCCCGAATGTTCCCCGAAATGTTGTAACATAATGTTGTATCATAACCAACCAGGGACGTTCCTGGAACGTCCCCTGAAAGTAAAAAAAGAAATGTCTAAATTGTGACCTTTTAGGAACTTTAATAACGTCCTAATAACAAGAGACACATTTGTCTCTCAACGAAGGCAGTCGCATTTTCTTTCCCTCTCCTCCCCCTGACCTTCCCTGCTTGCTTCCCTGCTTGGCTTCTATCCTATTGTTTAGTCATTCACGGAGAAATGCTCTGAAGTTTCAATCATTTGGATAGTTTTTTATTATATTACTCAAAATCAAATACTTCTGATTGGAGCAAAGTGGATTGACTACAACCACTAAAAGGAACAACCTGAGGGACTGAAGCCCAAGGAGAGCAGAAGTATTTTGGGCTACTCTCCCAGACTGACCACAGGCAAGCAAAGCTAAAGCTTGTTCCCTGTAGAACTATGGCTTGCAACGACTGCAAACAACTTACTCAGAGGATAGTCGAACTGGAGTTAAGAGTCAGAACCCTCATAGATATCAGAGAGACCGAAGACTTTATAGATTCCTTGCTACCTAGCCAGGAGGCTAAGCTACCGGCTAATGAGCCACCCTTGGAACCAGCTTTCTTTCCACCAGCCGGTGGACCGGATGAGTCATGGCCTGCTCTCGGCGCTAAACCAAAGAGGCCCAGCGCCGCTTCTACTTTCATCGGAGATGGGACTGTCACCAAGGATAAAAAGCAAGGCAGAAACTCTTCCCACATCACCTCTCCTCCTGTCCCACTCAGAAACAGATTCGAAACACTGGGAACTTCCTTGTGTGTGGAATCCAAGGCGAAGAGGCACAGGAGTGCTAGCCACGCAGCTTACAAACATGAAGGGCCCAGATCACCGACACACCATGATGGTAGCTACTACACACATGCAAATCCATCACATCATCGTCTGCTGCGACCGGGAGTCCCCCATTTCACTCCAAGCCCCTCTCGGACCATTCGGGGCGCTGTTCGACCCCCCATCAGGCCTAATCAGACAACAATACCACAGGATTATCAACTTCCAAGGTATGCTAAGACTACCCACAACCCATCAGCACTTAGAGGAGCTAACGCTGCTAGCACTTTAGAATCTACTGCTAGCACTGACACAATGGCTGACCTTGGTCTAGCAAAAGGTCCTATCATTTCTAACCCAAATAAGCTAAGAACTGGCTCCGCAGCTACTGATAAGGCAAACGTTAGAAATGCAAACACAATACCACATATGGCCACCATCTTGATTGGAGATGCCATGACAGCACATGTTAAACTGGCAAAGACAGAAAATATTTGTCTTAGCAACACATCTGTCGAGGAACTGTCGTCAGAGGTACAAACAATCCTCAACAATAAACCAAACAACCATAAGATTATCATCCACACTGGCTCGTTTGATATTCTACACAAGAAAACTGGCACTGAGATACTTAAAAAACATTTCACCCAGCTACTGAACACACTCAACAGATATCAAGATGTATTCATCAGTGGACCGATTGCATGCTTTCGCAGAGGAAAAGAAGCCTTCAGTCGACTACTATCTTTCAACACATGGTTGGCATCTGTCTGTCTGGCACACAAACTGAGATTTATCGATAATTTCAATGTGTTCTGGAACTGTGCAGACCGTTTTCAAGCTGACGGACTCCACCCAAACCGTAGAGGATCTCGACTACTAACAGCAAACATCAGTCACGTGCTCCTGACCACAAATCAAGTTGCTCCCCCTATCCCTGTTATGTCTAAGTTGACTGACTCATCCCAAACAACCTCCCATGGAACAGAACAGAACATTCAAACAGCCTCCTGCAAGGACATGGGCCTTGCACAGATCTGCACCCCCCGGATCAATTCCCTTGTGATGGAACAGCTCAGTGACATAGACTTTCCCAAAGAAAAGCTACGCTAGGACAGCCACCATGCTATTTCATTAGACATACCGGTCATCATCACAAACAGAAAATGGCATGGTCAAATGCATGGTTACAAACCTGAAACTGGTGTTAGAAGTCACAGAATTATCCATATTCTTCCAACAGATTTATCAACCCGTTTTATCTGTTAATACCCCACAGATGAAACTGGCCCTTCTCAATGTTAGATCACTAAATAATAAAACATTTCTAGTTAATGATCTGATCAAAGAAAACAACTTAGACTGCATCTGTCTAACAGAAACCTGGCTAAACAATGACACGGCAACAGCAACTCTGATAGAAGCGTGTCCGCCCGAATACAGCTTTCACCAAGTTTCTAGGAAAACAAAAAAAGGTGGAGGAGTCGCAGCAATTTTCTCCTCTAAACTGTTGTTCAAAATTAGTGAGCTAGGTGAATTCACATCATATTAATATCTTGCTATAGAGCTCAAAACCGAATCAATACTTTTTGTTATTATATATCAGCCACCCAAGCACTCGCCAATATTCATACAAGAATTCTCTGAACTATTATCAGTATGTGTCACTAGATATGACAAAGTAGGTTTAAACGGAGACTTAAATATCCAAGTAAATAAAAAAGCAGACCCAAGAACTATTGAGCTCTTAAATCTCCTCGACAGCTTCGATCTAACTCAACACATAACAGACCCAACACACCAGCACGGAAACACACTAGATCTAGTGATAACAACTGGACTAAATATCAATAATATTTCGATAACTGATCTACCCCTCTCAGACCATCATTATATACTTTTTAATGTGGAAATCATCCTAACAAAAAACACAAAATAATTCTTAGTCCAAAGAAGAAATTTAGACGATTCAGCTATGATGAAATTTTCTAAACAATTCGCTCTATATGAGCCAACTAATCATGATTGCTCTCTGAATGAAATGGTAGAGAACCTCAATGATGCACTATTAACTGTGTTAGACTCTGTTGCACCACTAAAAACCAAAAAGAAGTGCACAAGCAGAACCTCCCCATGGCTGAGAAATAAAAATGTTAGTGAAACGAAAAGAAAATGCCGTGCAGCAGAGAGAAAATGGAGGAAAACAAAGATCACTATCCACTACAATATCTACAAAGATACACTAACCACCTATAACAAGACCACCCGTCTAGCAAGGAGAGAATATTTCTCCAACATTATAACAGAAAATGCCAGAAATTCCAGAGTTCTTTTCTCCACCATTGACCAGCTGTTAAACACTGTCCCTGTCCCACCCCCATCCTCAGCAGTTAAATGTGAAGAGCTTGCTTTGTTCTTCAAGAACAAAATAACTCTGATCAGAGCTAGTATAATTAATAGTGGGGTCGAAACTGACATCAGTAGATTCTGCAACATAACCATGAGCACATTTACCTGTATCACACTCAGTGAACTTTCCAAAATTGTCAGCGAATCTAACTCCACAACCTCAGATATTGATCCTATACCCACAACATTCTTTAAGCGAGTGTTTGATAGTGTCTCAGGTCCGGTGCTAGAGATTATAAACACATCCCTTAGAACTGGCGTCTTCCCAGATGCATTCAAAACAGCTGTTGTAAAGCCCCTATTAAAGAAACCCAAATTGGATAACAGTCTACTTGCAAATTACAGACCAATATCAAACCTTCCATTTATTAGTAAAGTACTGGAAAAGATAGTTTTAGTCCAATTAAATTATTTTCTCAAAGAAAATAACATTCTGGAAGTCTCGCAGTCAGGTTTCAGGAAATATCACAGTACTGAAACTGCTCTCACCAAAATAATTAGCGACCTCAGATTAAACTCTGATGCAAATAAAGTCTCTATCCTTATCCTGCGAGATCTTAGTTCTGCAGCTGCATTCTGCAGCTAGATTATTAACCAAAACTAAAAGGAGAGAACACATTAGTCCTGTCCTAGCTACTTTACACTGGCTCCCTGTTACCTTCAGAATTGACTTTAAGGTCCTTTTCCTCATATACAAAGCTCTACACGGAAAAGGACCTAGCTACATTGCTAACTCCCTTATAAACTACACACCAGCTAGAACACTGCGATCATCAAATGCAGGCCTATTAGAGGTCACCAGAAGCAGTCATAAGAAGATTGGTGATTCCGCCTTTGCTAATTATGCCCCAAAACTATGGAACAAATTACCCATAAATATTAGGGAAGCAAACACGCTAGACATTTTTTAAAGACAGCTTAAAACCTACCTTTTTACCAAAGCATTTAAGTAATTTTATCTCGGAAGGGTTTTACTACTTTTATTAGTTATATTATTGTTGCTATTTTAATTATAATTTTTATCACTTGTATTATTGTTTTTATTGATTTTATGTAAAGCACCTTGAGCTACAATTCTTGTATGAAATGTGCTATATAAATAAAGTCTTACTTACTTACTTACTAAGGGACGTCCTAAGGATAACGTCACGGTATAACCTATAGGGAACCAAATAGGAACGTCACCGAACGTCCCCAGGACGTCCCTTGTTAGCTGGGTGACCAGTTCAACAGGACAACATCTCAGTGTCCACAGGGATCTACGCAAATGTTTTCACCAAGGAGTACATGTGCTCCTAAATGAAAAAATGTAGAAGCACACAATGAATTGAGGTGCACAGTGTTTTTATTTATTTATTGTATTCGTTTATTAAACATAACTTAACACAGGGGCGTCGTTAGACCCTTTTTACAGGGGCACGTGCCCACTATAAATCTGCTGTGCCCCGGTAAAATCTAAAGTTTGAGTTTAACAATTTACTTTATTACTCAGTGCATTAATTAAGGTTGATAATCCCGAAAGAAATGAACGCAATATCCCAATCAACGCTTGTAAAATCAAAGCAGTTTAACCGAAAACACAAACCTTGCATTAACTATAGATGTCCCTGCCAAAGCTGATGTCAAACTTGCGGCCCTGAACTGTTATATAGTGGGTTAAGCAAGGGGAGTTTTTATAGCTTAATGGTGCATTGTGCGCAACACGCTTGGAAGAATGGATATGAATAGGGGCCTGTGCCCCTGTACAGTTTTATGTCTAACGCCACTGCCTTAACAGTTAATGCTGACAACTAGCGACTTTCATATATACTATGTAGGCACGCCACGGATTAAAAGGCTTGGTAGTCAAAGCTAGGTAGACCCAGGGCCATATAAAAAGAGAGTTGCGACACTTCCATAGACTTCCATTGTAATCGAAAAAGGCAGAAGTGTGTCATTTGCGACCCATAGTCCCAAACATTGTATTTTGCAACGTTCAACCCCATTCATGTTCAGTGTTACGAATCAAGTTAGCTGTTTTGAAAATAGTTTTAAAAGTAATGTAGTAATTTATTCAATTTACCAGCAACTTGCTTCATTACACTAAACATGAATGGCGTAATAGTTTGTGAAAGACCCAGAAAACACAAATTTCCGACAAGGCAAAATCACGAATCAGCAATTTTGGAATCCCTGCTGGACGCATTTTTTAGGTCTCGAAAAGAGGACATGTCTAGGTAAAAGAGGACGTCTGGTCCAGGGATGGAAATTAGCACCAGCCAAATGCGGGTGATTTTGTGTTGTGGCGGGTAAACTCGCTTCACCTACGGGCCACCGTGGCGGGTAAAGTAAATTATTACATGGCTGTTCTTAATGCTGTAGAATGCCCCATTCACTTGAATGGGGCTTCCCAACATTCTGCGGTCAATTATTTTTCGATAACAGAACGTTGCTATGTATAACTGACCACTGTCAAGAGAAGTGGCCTTTTTGCCTCGGATTCACGTCTGTCGTAGCACTCCGCAAGTAGTCCGGTAACTTTTCAACACGAGCGTACTCCGTTGCTTAGCGACGTCAGCTGATTTGAAGCCTAAAGAATGTTCAAATAAAGTTCAACGTCTTTGGCGAACTATTTCTCTGCTGATCAACACTACGAATGGTAACATATAAATTGTAAAAAGACACACTGTGTTAAGTTATTTTTTTGGCAAGTAGCCGTGTAATAAGCGGGATAATGTATAGAACAACGTTGTCATTATCGGGAAAATAAGCCCCTTCAGAGCGTAGCTACACCCCTCCGCTTCGTGGGTGCTGTTCGCCCTGTCTTGGAAGAAGAACGCTCAGGAAAGCACATCTAAAACTTCAGAATCTGATTCTGATGAGCAGGAGTAATTTGTACTGGGAGTGGGGAGGATGGGTGGAGGAATGTTAGTTTTTTGTTTAATCGGCCCTAATCATTGAAAGAAATGTATATCAGTTTGTGGTTTGTGTATGTATAACGGTGCGTTCAGACTGCAGCGGGGCGGGCAGAGCGGGGCGTCGGCTTCCAATTCATTTTCAATGTAACCAGGCGTTGACGCCCGCGTGGGGCATTGTGGGAAGGTGAGCGGGGCGTCGACGCTCGCGTAGGGTATTGTGGGAAGGCGAGCGGGACGGCGAAAGTTGGATTTTTCTCAACTTAATGTAAATGAGGAGCGTGACAACGCCAGCGATGGCCAATCGGGTTGGTTTCTTGTTTCTTGTAACGTAGCAACTGTTGGTCATGGTAAACATTTCTAGGTTTGACAATTTCAAGATGGAAGAGCAACTCATCGTATGTGTGTCATTCATACCCAGTATTGTATGATACGTCTATGTTCGATTACAGAGACATAAACAAAAAAAAAGGATGCCTGGTGCAGGGTTGCTGAGGTTGTCGGCGTCCCTGGTGTGTTGTATTTTGTACTTTAATTCAGTTTCTTCACATTACGTAACTTTCTTCTGTGCTAGCTGCATAGTCTAGCTAGCTCACCCGGCACACGATTGACATTCAACGCTGAAATGCTGGCTGGCAGCCACTCGCTATCCATACAGTGAATGTGTAGTGGCAAGTCATAATCTAGCGATTGATTTGCAGAGATTTTGAGTAATATAATAAAAGGTTACACATGTCAACGTTTATGTCTGATGCATCTTTTTTTCCAGCCGGAACAAGAGCCGTTCCATAAAGTGCGGGTGGCATTTAATCTTTCACTCGGCCTAAAAAAAGTGTGGAAAAAGATAACCTATTGTGTGCTGTAGATAAGATCATGTCAGATCTAGAATGTGTGTTGGATTTTTGCTTAATGTGTGTAAAAGTTGTATTTTGTCTGCACATTTGAAATGACATACGAACTACAACAGTGATTTAAGAGAACTACAGCTCTGAATGAATCTGTCTGACACGCCCCCGAGCGTGGTGCACTGTGGGAAGGCCGGCGGTGCTGAGCAGTAAAAAAAGTCTGCAGTGAACGCACCGTAAGAGAGAAAGAGAAAGTGTCAGTGTTTCACTGACACTTGAGATTAAATAAACTGCCTAAGTATTGTAGATCTTGTAGTAATAATTTTCACATGCAGTTACACGTTCTCGGTTAAAAACAAGAAAGTGGCTGGTAAAAACATTGAGTGGCCGGTAGATTTTGAAATCCACCAGCCACAGTGTTTACTTAGTGTATTTAAAGCAGCTTAAACACTGCCCCGACAAACGGCAACATTCAACAACAAACGCCAACAAACACCAACAGTCGGGTCAGGGTGGGCCAGCAGTTGGTGTTTGTTGGTCATTGTCGGGTACTGTCGGGAGAGTTCAACATGTTCAGTCGGATCGGGTGAAGTTGCTGAATGTCTGACCAACGTAGAGGGATTTCCAACGAACTCCCAACATTCTGACAGCTCGTTACCTTGACAACTAGGCTCAACAATGGCTGGTTTCTGGACCCAAGAACGTGAGAATGTACTCCTGGAGTGATGGGATGAGAGAACTCATCTGTACGACGTTAGGAGTCAGGCATAGGCTACTCCAACCGAGACAGCAAAAGTGCCGAGAAATGTCGCGACTAGCTAGCTAACTAGTTCTACTATGTTAATCTGTTAACAAGATAACCTATTTACATGTAGTCATCGCTTTTATCCAAAGCGACGTACAAGGGAGAGATCACCTATCTAGACTTAACTAGTTGCTAACACGGTAGAGTAGCCTAGACTATGGTCATTGCTCCCTGATAGTAGCTACTAGTATCAGTGTATTGCAGTAGCAGCGTGAGACATGTATTTCTGGGGAGCTCTGCGTTTTAGCGAGGGTGCTATGAAATGATCGAGGGTGATAGCCTATGTCACATGGTTCTCTACTACATCACCTCCCCACCATATGCATCATCTGTTTTAATGTTTGCTCTCTGAAGCGTCTTTAGGGTCCATGAAAGCGCTTGACAAACCGATTGTATTATTATTGTCATTATCTAGGCTACTTCCAACGGACGCGCACTGTCTGCGACGGTCACTGACAAAATGCATACAGCATGTTAGAGTCCGCAGGTGACCACTAGCCTACCATGTCAGACAGAGTTAAATGAATCATGGAATAGCAGATAGAATTAACTAAAACAAAGAGTCTGAAATGCGTTAAAAGGGTATATTATTCCAGTTTACATTCATCAATAATCACATTGAACCTTATGTAGGCCTATACATAGCACAGAGACAGACTGCTTGTCCTAGGCTAAAGAGTCTCAGATTTTTTTAGAGGCTGTTCCAAAAAAGGAATAAGGCAAAATGTTAAAGCAAAAAAGGGCCTCTTCGTTGCTTATCAACAGAAACTAGTATTCAGCAACACTGCAATCAATGCATGCAGCAAATCAGACAACATTCAAATGATAATTAATGACACAGCTAACTGTTACAACGCAAACTGTTACAATTAGCTTTTATAAAAACTCCTTTGTTGGACTCCAAACATGCGAGGTGGATATTTCTGGAGTTTTGGTCTTCTCGGACCATCCTGAGCGTCCATGCTAATGTCAGTGATGCTGCTAGCACCATGTTAGCACCCTCGTAGTGGTGGAGGGTTGACCTCCTTGACCACAACGTTCCTCTCTCTTTAAAAATCCACACCAGTACCCCTGCCATTTCTTCTTCTTCTACGTCACTCTTGTTTCTTAATCGTTCTTCCAAACGTGGACTTTTAGGTAGCAAAAACCGATGCATTGTTGATTTTAACTTGAAACTAGAAACTGCCATGCACTAGCTCGCTTTCTCCTTCAACCGTCCGGTAACGTCAACGTTTCGTGCGACGTGAAAATTGGGTCATAGGGTAGGCTATCACAGAATGATTACTCTGTGTCTAAAATAATCTGTTAATTTCAATAATTATAACTTCAATAGTTGTAATTTTATTTTTTGTCAATTTTTTATCACACAATAAATAACGCAAAATGACGTTGATCTTAAAATGACACTACAACACACAGAAAAAGTAATTAGCTAGCTGAAAAAAGTCTGTTACTGTCTGAGCAGTAATTGAATAACTATAGAATATAGAAACTATAGAATATAGAAGTAACTGAATGAACTTTAGAATGTTGGGATTTGTTGGAGTTTGTTGGGGCAGTGTGTAAGCTGCTTAAGATGTAGCTTGTTAGATTCTAAATGCACATCTGATTAGTATGGAGGACTAAAAGTGCCACAATGAATTAAATAAATACACCATTAAATAAATAAATACACCATTAAATAATTACTTGTGTCATTAATTAATTAAATGTGTCATTAATTAATTAAAACAGGAATTAAATACATATGTGTTCTTAAATGTGTCATGAATTAATTAAAATACCAATTCATTTAATGTAAAATACACATATAATTATTTTAGTATTTCATGGTACATTTCCCAATGCTACATTTCATGCTACATTTCAGAACGAGTTGTGTTGCAGTGCTTTATTAATTGTGTTATCTGTCAAACTCGCCCGTCAAAGTCAGTGGGTGGGGCGCGCGAATCTAGTCTGATCCATTGCGTTGGTCTGTAGTAGAGTTCCTGGATAGAGACGATTGAGGATCTTCATGAACTTTCTAGGGAGTTGGTGAGAGACATTTTAGACTTAGCTGACGATGTGGAAGCAGGACCTGCTGACCAAGAGCATCAGACTAAATTTGCGCTAGCCCCACCCACTGACTTTGATGGGTGAGTTTGACAGATAACACAATTAATGAAGCACTGCAACACAACTCATTGTGAAATGTAGCTGAAATGTAGCATTGGGAAATCTAGCATTGGGAAATGTACCATGAAATACTTAAAAAGTGAAATAATGATATATGTATTTCACATTAAATGAATTGGTATTTCAATTAATTAATGACACATTTAAGAACACATATGTATTTAATTCCTATTTTAATTAATTAATGAAACATTTAATTACATAATGACACATTTAAGTAATTATTTAATGGTGTATTTATTTATTTAATGGTGTATTTATTTAATTAATTGTGGCACTTTTAGTCCTCCATAGATTAGAGCTAGCAACAATGAATTGCAGATTAAGGGGTCCCCTATCGTCCAGCAAGCTGTCGACGCTCGGCAGGAATTTCAGGTCCACTCACTAAAAACAAACTTGACCCTCTCAGTGAACATATAGCATAATAAAATGTTTCATTGAATGCAATTGGTTGCCTTGTATATTCTGTCATATTTACCAAACTCCTTTCTTGTCTTAAATTGAGCTGGTGTGAGCTACAGTATGGTAGCTAGCATAGCCATTTCTAGCTCTGCTTCACAATATTGCTGTTATAAGTTAATGTAAAACATAAATGTTAATAAAGTATCAGACATATACATAATACAACACACCAGTAACCAATTGATATCATGTGTTAATATACCGAAAATGTCAGAAAATCGAGATGCTGCTGCTGTCTGTCCTGTTGAAAACCATTCAAACAGGTTGCCAGCAGTGTTTTTTTTGCGAGCTACTTGAACCAAGTGATCACGTGTTGGCGAGATCAAAGAGTGTCGCAGCTCTCTTTTTTTATATGGCTCTGGCCCATTGGTTGCCAATCGTCGCTCACGCGTCATTATGCTATGTTCACATCGTGCAGTCACGACTCCGTCACTTGCTTTTCATGTGAAATCAATGGTATGCTTCACTTCATCGCGCTGTTGTTCCGTGTATTGACAACAGCCTGTCACTTGCGCATTTTGCTCTTACATTTTTTTCTAGTTTGCACATACCTATTTTTAGGCACAAATGCAAGTGAAATACTCGCACTGTAGAGCCCTGGTCCAACGTGGATGGAAAGATGAGCATTCTGTCAGTCAGGTTATTTGAGGGGCTGGAATTGAGGACACCAGCAGGTTTAGATTAATGGTTTGGTCAGATATTTATTCATTGAACCATGAGGCTGAATTAACCAAATATGAATCTATTCAGGGTCAGCTGGACTTGCTACGAAACAGCTCTGGACTTCTGTACCGGATGAAAAATACCCAAACAGCCAGGTTCGTCTGCTTTGTCATTATGCTTTCATTACACATGTTATGATAACTGACAGGCTTGATACTCACTTCCTATTTACCATTCAAGCAAAATGAAAGGCTCTGACAATCAAGAGAAGCTGGTGTATCAGGTTATAGAGGATGCGGGGAACAAAGGTATTCTTACTATTTCCAACAAAATCTATGTGGTTTTGAAATGTCTGCCTCTGCCCCCCCCCCCCCCCCCCCCCCCCCTCCACACACACATCCAACCACACACTAATAATGATGCCATTCATTGGTTTTCATTGTTGTCTATTTAATGAGTGGCCCTTTTTTTCATTGTTGTTCATGCATTGTCTTCACACAGGGATATGGAGCAGAGATATTAGATACAAAAGCAACCTTCCTCTAACAGAGATAAACAAAATCCTCAAGAATCTAGAGAGCAAGAAGCTCATCAAGGCTGTCAAGTCTGTGGCTGTGAGTGAGAACTCCTAATGTCTTCAAAATCTTCTTGGAATTTCCTTTGGGATCAATAAAGGGATAAAAAAATGTTTTTGTATTAGTACTAAAGTATTTGAAGTTGATTTAAGTTGTTTCAAAACCATTCATGCCAAACATCTGACATGGGTGAATACTTTGCTGTCGCCTAACAGTGAAGTCGTTCCAGTGTTTCCCCTATGTTGATTTTACCGTGGCGGCCCGCCACGGTTACATTTCTGCCGCCAAGGTATCAGAATTAGAGCTGTTCAAAATGTTAGGCCGTCTATCAGCCGTGATTGTTAGAGCGCATGTCGGAGAATAGTACAGACGCGCTTCACAGCGCAGTTGAGATTGCGCGTGTTCGTCCTTGAGAACTGAAAGTCATTTAACTTATGTTGTCAGTTCATTAAAGCCTGTTATTGTATTAGTCTATAGTTCTTGCAAATTCAAATTAAATTAACTGGTGATTTTCGTTGTTTGTATTCTTCCCCTGCTAGCGAAATTGCACGTCTGTTGATTCGATAGTGATTGCTGCCCTTGCTCACGTTTGTATTTTAGGTGCATTATTATGCTTAAGTAGCCTAGTTTTAATGAATAAATAGTGGGTATATTGTTATTGTTTGCTACAGAATGCTTAGCCTATCAAGATCAAATGAAGCAGACAGTGTACATGCTTCCGAGTAGGGGTGGAACGGTACATGTATTCGTACCGAACCGTACGGGCGTCATGGTTCGGTACGTGAAATTGCACGGAGAATACACGGTATAAAAATTAATAAAACTCGCGTGCAAATTAAGTAATGTAATGCGGAACTACTGTAAGATATTCGTGTTCTTTAGGGACAATCTGTAGCCCCGCCTTAGCTCTGAAACTGATTGGCGCCGCTACCTGTGTAGCCGAGCTGTGCCTGAGCGAGTCAGAGATAGCTAGCAGCAGCAGCAACACTAAAGACGTAGCCTATGCAACGCTAGTGCTAAATATGAATGTTCGTAGTAAAGTATAGCGAAAAATAGCCTAAACTTTCCTAGACTTTTAGCTGCGCTACCATTGCTGAGGGCTCGCTGATATTGCTGTCTTACTAGAACGTGCATTTAGTCTAGCAGACGCTTTTATCCAGAGCGTAGTATCTATGAGTTATTGCTAACGTGTGCTGATGTTGTACACACCCAATAAATTCCAAATTTCCAGGCCTCTCTAGTTTCTACTCTGCCACGACCTTCTGTAGCTTCTCAGCTAGGTGAGTGCTTGTGTGCTGCTCATACAGGGGCCGTGTCTGTAGAACTGACGCTTTCATTTCCCACTCAGTCAATAAAACGAGCAGTCACCGTGAGGTAGCTTTCGGTAGCACGAGAAGTCCAACCATCAGTCGTTAGTGAAACGGAGGGTGAAGCTGACAACTCGCGCTTCATCAACGTCCGTGTTTTGTTGTATATGTAAGGGACCAGGGCCGGCGTTGCTGCTACTGTATCCCTGCCTGTGTTTGCGCTGTTGCTCAGCTAGTAGCCTATCGTGTCGTGGTGTAGGAGGACTGATCGACAAGCGCATCATACATTTAGCTAAGACTTGCATGTACAGTACAGTGTTTCCCCTATGTTGATTTTACCGTGGCGGCCCGCAGTTGAGATTGCGCGTGTGCATCCTTGAGAACTGAAAGTCGGATAATTTATGTTGTCAGTTCATTTAAGCCTGTTATTGTATTAGTCTATAGTTCTTGCAAATTTAAATTAAGTTAACTGGTGATTTTCGTTGTTTGTATTCTTCCCCTGCTAGTGAAATTGCACGTCTGTTGATTCGATAGCGATTGCTGCCCTTGCTCACGTTTGTATTTTAGGTGCATTATTATGCTTAAGTAGCCTAGTTTTAATGTATAAATAGTGGGTATATTGTTATTATTTGCTACAGAATGCTTAGCCTATCAAGATCAAATGAAGCAGGTTTTTTGTTTTGCTATTCCCCCCATTGTACCGACCTCGTACCGAACCGTGACTTCAGTGTACCGTTCCACCCCTACTTCCGAGTGGCCTACCTTAATCTGTAGGCTAGGCCACTGCATTTACAATAAGTTGTTAGTCAATTATTAATTGGCAGCATTTATGCCATTTAGAACATACTGTAATGTGTCTTTAAGTATGCACATTTTATTTCTTTAGGGGAAATAGGACGGAAATATGTGCAATATTACATTAGCTATTAGACTATTACATTAAGCTGCTCTGAAATATAGGGTTAGCACTTTGTTTTGGCCGGGGGGGGGGGGGGAATAGGGGAAACACTGCAAACACTGCGTTCACCTGCCTCCAAAATAATAATAAGTAATTCTTCAAAGTACTTTTCATGTTCATGATGTAATGTTAATAAGGAGAATATATCGATGCATCAGCTAAATAAACAGCATATTATATAGGGTAATGGGTAACAATCGCAGCTCAAGTTTTTTGGGCACAACAAACCTGTTACTAAATCTAAATCTCTCACCTAAATGTTGATTTCATTGATCAGATCCCAGTGTGCACTTTTTCACTGTCCAAATTGGTTTTGTCATTCAGGCCTCAAAGAAGAAGGTTTACATGTTGTACAACCTGCAGCCTGACCGCTCCGTGACTGGGGGAGCCTGGTACAGTGACCAAGACTTTGAGTCTGAATTTGTTGAGGTTCTCAATCAGCAGTGTTTCAAGTTCCTCCAGAGCAAGGTATGCTGACTGGAACACAGCTCTGGAATGGCAAACACTTGAAATTTTAATGATTATAATAAGCATACAAGTTTTCTGTATGAAAACATTACAGGTACAAAAGGATACTATTTACTAATGCAACTGTGATTACAACTGGATAGTTGAATTGGATTTTAGCCACTCTTAATTTGT
Organism: Hypomesus transpacificus; assembly: GCF_021917145.1. Taxonomy (NCBI): domain Eukaryota; kingdom Metazoa; phylum Chordata; class Actinopteri; order Osmeriformes; family Osmeridae; genus Hypomesus; species Hypomesus transpacificus. The sequence goes on along the minus strand of NW_025813712.1, from coordinate 111,691 downwards.
ATACTCTGTACTCCAGTCATGTTGGCCTTTCTTACCTAGGCTGACGCAGCAAGGGATAGCAAACAAAGCCCCATGGTGCAAAGGAACAGCTCTTTTGCTACCTCTCATGAAGTTTGGAAGTATATTTGTGAACTGGGGATTAGCAAGGTGAGACAAATTCAGGCAATGGACTTTAGACACTTATTTCTTTCACTTTACATTCCTTTATTTCATACTTAAGTGCTTCCGGTTCCAACGTACATGAAGACCTGCAACCACATGAAATGCTTGAAATTAAGAGTTCCATACTCATGCGTCAACAATGTACTGCTCACCACAGGTTGACCTGTCGATGGAAGACATTGAAACCATCCTGAACACGCTGATTTACGACGGGAAGGTTGAGATGACCATCATAGCGGCCAAGGAGGGCACGGTGGGCAGTGTGGACGGCCAGGTGAAGCTGTACCGAGGAGTCAACCCCATCATCCAGCCCACGGGCCTGGTCAAGGCTCCCTGTGGCCTCTGTCCGGTGAGCCCACTCCCCTTCCTGCCTCTGGGCTTCACCAGACAGCTGGCTCATTTGAATAGTACCGTCTTGTTTTTGGAAGTCCCTTGGCTGAGATGGCTAGATCAAGTTCAAGTCTTTTGTCAGATGCACAGAACAACACAAGGTCCGACTGGGCACTGAAATTCTTGGGTTAAGACAACGTAAAGCAACCTGGCATAACATAACATATAAGTACTCAGAACATGACATATATGATAAGCTAAAATAAACCTCCTAAATATACAAAATAGTATACAATACAATAGCCTAATATAAACTCCTCAAAAAACGTTTGGAAACGTTATTTCGGTCGATTATTCCTCCCCTGCGATGATACCAATTGGTATTGTATTTTATAGAATTGGAAAGCCTGATTAGTCACCTTTACAACGAGGTACAACTTGTAAGGATTGTGCATTGGTGGAATGAGCAACACTGCTAACCGTGTGGGTAACGGCCCAAAAAATAAATAAAACATTTGCCAAAATCCTTTGCAATATTCTTCTGTTGGTCTTCACTCTGGTTTTGAGCTTCAAGTGGGATCAGCTTGGGTGTGCTGTATGTGGCAGAGTGACCAACGCAAACATGTTGGCTGACTTGTGACAAATCCTGGTTGAGGAATGGGATGCCCTCCCACAGCAGTCTGTAACCAGGCTGGTGACCAGCATGAAGAGGAGGTTCCAAGCTGTTGTGGCTGCATATGGATCTTCCACACGCTACTGAGGTCCCTGAAAGTGTAAAAATGGCCAACATGTATTGTTTTTTCCTTATTACTGTGGGAGAGTGCAATTATCCAGTCCACCAAGCAACTCAAAACAAGAGTGAATACCAACAGAAGAATATTGCAGAGGATTTTGGCACATATTTTTGGGCCGCTACCCATTCGGTCAGCTGTGTTACTCATTCCACAAAAGCACGATCCTTACAAGTTGTACCTCGTTGTAAAGGTGACTAATCAGACTTTCCAATTATATAAAATACAATACCAATTGGTATTATTGAAGGGGAGGAATAATCGACTGAAATAACGGTTCAGAACTTTTTTTGAGGGGTTTACAAATGAAGTATGTTAGTTTCAATGGTATGTTAAGATATGGTATATCTAAATAATTAAGGGATCCTTGCTTGTGAAATGCACACAAGCATAATCCCTATATGAGGCTGAGGAAACCAAAGTACATGTATAATCCCCTGTATCCCTTGACTAAGTTGTTCTCAAACTAGTTATGTCTGGGCAGAAAAAAGAAAAAGAAAAATGTAAGTACAAGACCCAAGACCGTCTGCTTGGTTTTGGTAAAAGAATACATTTTCAATGGAAACATTGATGAAAATGTATTATTTTATATTATTAATATTTCATGTTTGTACAAAGTCAATGCTCATTGTAATGGCTGTCTCAATCTTCCACAGGTGTTTGATGACTGTCACGAAGGAGGAGAGATCTCACCCTCCAACTGTATCTACATGACAGAATGGCTCAACTTTTGAGAAGCGACATGTCATTTCTTTTGTATTGTTTTTCTCTGTGGAGAAAGTAAATCTGCATATTGTTACAGCTACGAACATTATTAAATGTTTATAGGATGCTTGGTTACACATCCAAAGAACAGATGATTGCAGCAGTATTTCCACTTATCTTAAAAAATTTATATATAATAATCCCTCAAAATCCAAATATATCCTTATTTATCTGGCATATTAAATAATACGTTGAAATGTTCTGTTCAGATTTTTGAATATGTGATGGGCACTGAAAGATATTAATGAATTTGGTCAAACTAGAAGTTAACTGCCCATTCAATGGATTCTATTTTGTAGGAAAATAGCCTGGTGACCTTTGAGGTTTGCTGTCATTCTTTTTCACTTATAATAATAAAGGAATATTTTCACTTATACTAATAAAGGGTGTGCACAGCAGTCAGTTTGGAAAACCTGTCTTATGGCAAATATGGTCATGCTTAAAGCTGTGATGGAGAGAGATTCACTTTAGCAGCCTCCAGAATTCTCCAGCTTTGACATTCTCTTTGGAATTGCTGCCACCTGTTGGCAGTTGCTACTGTACAGACACAACGACCACTAGCACTGATTGTGATATTGCTTATAAGCAAAATGCTGGTCATGTACCAAGGTTTGTATGACTGCACTTGACATTGATTAGCCTTGGTTTGCTCAGCTAACAATTAAATGTGTTCTTGAAAAATGTAAAAAATTAATGTCAATATTGTATGTCTTCACAAATGTATCACTATGAAAAAGAATGTCATACTAAAAGTGTCCACACCAAAGAATGCAGTGTATAAATGGTGGTGTGTTTAATGTCATTCTTGACTTTCAGCAGTTTCACAAGATCAGTCATCCTTTATTGCAGGTGATACCTCCAGCTGTCTTCTATGTACCGGCTCTCAGTTTGTGCACTACGTTGATCAGCTCTGGAAACTGTGTGTTCTGGAAGTGGCCTTTCACCGTGTATTTGCGAAGGTCAGCCTTCAAGCCTTTTGCAACAGCCTCCTGCTCGTCCCAAGGCAAGAAGGGGTCATCTGTTGAGCCAAACTGAACTATATGGCGAGCATTCCCCTTAATTTTTTCCCATTCCCAGGGTCGGTTGAAATATCCTGTGCAGAAAATATTGTATGAGGGATGAGGAACAATTCTGACCAGAAAGTTAACTACTTTGGATGGAGGTGAATCATATAATTTTGACTGGTACATTGAGAAGGGTTTAGTTCATGATTAACATCTGGAGACTTACCACTTTCTCTCTCATTTGCATCTCCCAGATCAGAGGTGTATGCTCCCACCAGGATAATGGCAAACACTTTGTGAGTTTCAGCATACCTGTACAGCAAAGTTACAGAGATGTTCCATACATAATGCTATTTGCTAGGTCCTAACTAATGCCTGGAATACAACTGGCTAAATATTGTGAGCAGAATCGGAATGGGTTTTAATCACCATGAAAGTTTGCACAGACAAGGAATTTGCTTTGGCAGGAAGGTGCATACATTAAACATATAGTAATCTTAAATTTAATATGAGGACTAACTATACTAAGGGTACATAAACTAACAATACTACGTGGATTTAGAATTAATATAAAATATAAGTTACAATATAAAAATACAAATATTTCAAAAAAACAAATGGTACAAGAGATACAATTGTGGAATGCAGTGTGTTTAAGACATTAAAGTCATTGATGTCAGTGTGTGAACCCTTGGCCCTGTTGAAGAGGCCAACAGTGGATGGGAGGAAACTGTTTTTGTGGCGTGTGGTATTGGTCCCGATGGACTGCAGCCCTCTGCCGGAGGGGAGTGACTAAAACGGAGTGTCCAGGGTGGGAGGAGTCAGCCACAATCTTCCTTCGCTCGCCTCGGGGTCCTCGAGGTTTTCAGGTCCTCGAAGGTAGGCAGATTGCAGCCAATCACCTTCTCAGCAGTGCAGATGATACGCTGCAGCCTGCTCTTGTCCTTGGTACTGGCAGCAGCGTACCAGATGGTGATGGAGGAGGCGAGGATGGACTCAATGATGGCTGTAAAAGTGCACCATCATCGTCTTTGGCAGGTTGAATTTCTTCAGCTGCCATAGGAAGTACATCCTCTGTTGTGCATTCTTGGTGAGGGAGCTGATGCTCAGTTCCCACTTGAGGTCCTGGGAGAGGATAGTGCCCAGGAAGTGGAAGAACTCCACAGTGTTGACTGGGGAGTCACACAGGGTGATGGGGGTGAGTGGGGCTGTATTCTTTCTAAAGTCCACAACCATCTCCACTGTCTTAAGAGCATTGAGCTATAGGTTGTTCTGGCTGCACCAGGTCACCAGGTTGTCAGCTTCCCACCTATAATCAGACCCGTCTCCACCAGAGATGAGCCCAATGAGGGTGGTGTCGTCCGCAAACTTGAGGAGTTTGACGGACGGATGACTGGAGGTGCAGCTGTTGGTGTACAGGGAGAAGAGCAGAGGAGAAAGGATGCCGCCCTGAGGAGATCCAGTGCTGATAGAACGGGAGTCAGAGACTTGTGTACCCAGCTTAACACACTGCTTCCTGTCAGACAGGAAGTCTGTGATCCACCTGCTGGTGGAATCAGGCACATTCAGCTGGGAGAGCTTGTCCTCAAGCAGGGCAGGGATGATGGTTTTGAATGCAGAGCTGAAGTCCACAAACAGAATCCTGGTGTAGGATGCTGGGGAGTCCAGGTGCTGTAAAGTGGAGGGCCATGTTAACTGCATCGTCCACAGACCTGTTGGCTCTGTAGGCAAACTGCAGGGGTCCAGTAGAGGGTCTGTGATGGATTGTGAAGGTGTGCCAGCACCAGGCGCTCGAAAGACTTCATTACCACAGAAGTCATGGCGACGGGTCTGTAGTCATGTCCTGTTGGCCTTGGCCTTTTGGGCACAGGGATGATGGTGGAGGACTTGAGACAGGCTGGCACATGGCATAACTCCAGGGAGGTGTTAAAATGTAGGTGAACACCGGAGACAGCTGGTCAGCACAGTTCTTGAGGGTGGCAGGGGAGACAGCGTCCGGTCCAGCTGCTTTGCGTGGGTTCTGCCTCTTGAAAAGTCTGTCAACTTCACCCTCCTGAATGGAGTGTTGTCACTGGGTCATGGGGAGTGAGGGAGGGAGGGAGGGATAGTTCAGGGCAGTCCAATTGTCTTTCAAAACGACAGTAGAACTCGTTCAGGTTGTTGGCCAGACGAGAGTCGTTAGTGGAGTGGGGGGCTCGGGGATTGAAGTTGGTAATCTGGCTGAGCCATCTCCAGACAGAAGCAGAATCGTTAGCAGAGAATTTGTGTTTTAGTGTCTCTGAGTACAGTCTTTTAGCCTTCCTCACCACCTCGCTAAACCTGTTCTTCGACTCCTTCAATCTGTCCCTGACCCCACTGTAATGCTTCTGTAAGCTTCTGTAATAGGCTACAGTAGCAATATGATGATTATCACTTACCTCATAGCTGCGGCTGCTCCTGAGCTGTGACCAATGATTACTGTCTCCTCATCACATTGCAGCTCGTACTCCATGTATGGCAACCATATGCTCTCTCGAGCTGTCACTGTATGAAGAACATAATTCGGTTGGCTCTTTTAGCAACCGCCACGTTGACTGTCACAGATAGCCTTTAAACCGTGTGTTGCCTTCAGGTCACATGACCCAAAGGTTCATAACGAACCATCGTTGTGTTTACCCAATTCTACCCAATACAAAAACAAATAAAAATAATTTTCTTTTAATAATTTTCTTTTAGAAATGTGGGGGATCTGAGACAGCCCAGCGGTCAAAAGAAAATGCTTAATTTTGTTTTGGTATGCGGTAAAGTTGTCGCAATACGACGTGGGTCACAATGACCCGAAAATAACACAAGGGTTTAAAAACCTACAAACCTGGATCAGGCATGTTTTCCAGCAGACAAGTCATCTCTGGAATCTAAACATCAACGAAATTAATAGTTGCAGGCTAGTAACAAACCCTCACAAAATGCAAGTCAACTCGTCATATGGTGTATAGCATACCTTATTGATTTGTTTTTTGGCCCAACCATACCAATTGCACCGTTCCACATCTCCAGACCCATTCCCTGGAACAATTACAGCTTTGGTCAAAGGCATCTAATCGTTTTAACTTCACGTTTGAAATAAATGGAAACCACTTCCTGCCTAACTCATGACCACGTGATTGGCATATGGATGAACCAGAGAATAGGTGCATTCGACATGGACTGCGGCTGCATGAAACGACCGGCGAGAGTAGCCGCTAGCAGGCGGGGAGGAGTTGAAAACGGCTCTGTGAAGTCGGACATTCCAGCTTCTCGTGGTTTGCTGCGTTGATGTCAGTCATGGCCGATCAAGCGTAAATCGGCCGATCAAGCGTAAATCAAGTAAAGTAAGCGTTTGCTTACTTTACTTTATTTATAATTTAACTTAGTCTTTCCGGAAGTGAAGAGGCGGACTACAACCCTTTCTTCAACACATTTTTGATTCAATTAAACTTTTTTTAAACTGAAGGTGTCCGAATATTACAAAACACGCGTCAAAGTTGTGTGTGTGAGTCTGGCCAATCATGAAATAGCTGTGTCGTCATTTGAACCCGTGCAGTTGCTCTTGAGAAAATGCGCTCGGTTACAAAGTTGGCAGTTCTTGAATCGATCTCACGGGACTTTGATGGCGACGTCACAGTGACGTGTCCTCGGCGCCGTCTCAAGTCGGACAAAAAGTCTACCCAGAATTCACTGTTTCAAGTCAGCCGCCTGCAGCCGGCTGCGGCGACTCATGAAGTCGGGAAAAATGACAGGATATGCTTTTTTTCCATTGGTTGTTGCATTAAATCTTACCCAGATACAATGGTGCTATTTTCTGATTGGCTATTGTATAGACCCTTTCTTTGTTTTGATTGGCTGATAAGTGGCAGGCTCGACTAAGAACTCCAGGGAAGACGCGCTTGACTGCCGGTTCCATAGTGAGAGTGGGGCGGCCAGAGGAATTTTGGTTGGGTGCTGCGCGGCATATTAAATATATTATAAATATTTTTTTCCGGGGTGAGAAATACAATGTGTGGCGGGAGGGCGTGACTAAAGACCGAAATGAGTGACTGTCACTCTCAATGCGTGACACTTGAGAGCCCTGCATCCCATTCTCTATTCACTTCGCTAGTCTAGTCAATCTGCTTCAGACGCGTGTTTTGTAATATTAGGACACCTTCAATTTCGCCAATGCTCAAATCCGGACCAAACATTTGAATTTGAATAACAAATGTATGGAAGAAAGGGTTTTACTGTGCCTCTTCACTAACGGAAAGACTATGTTTAATTATAAATAGAGTAAAGTAAGCAAACAGCACTTAATCGGCCGTGACTGACGTCAACGCAGCAAACCACGAGAAGCTGAAATGTCCGACTTCACAGAGCCGTTTTCAAGTCCTCCCCGACTGCAAGCGGCCACTCTCGCCGGTCGTTTCATGCAGCCGCAGTCCATGTCGAACGCACCTATTGTCTAACAAATGGAGAACTCCCACTCTCGGGAAACTTCCAGGTTCTGAACTGGTTGCAGTTCCACTCAAGTTCCATATGAGGGCGCTAACGGTCGAGTGCAGAATGAATGGAGGTCTATGGGGCTATACCCCTCAAAATCCACTTTTCTCAGGATATGATTTTTTGTCTAGTAATTTGAATTCTGAATTTGAAAGGGGAGGCCAAAGAAATACACACAGCTGGGTTTTAGATTTTTTTAAAGTCGCCTTTCCGTTCTAAAAAGCCTTTGAAAATGTAATTGACGTCATACACATCGTACGACCAGAGCTACTGCTTGACGGCAAGCTCTGGGTACTTCCACTTTTCTCTTGAGGCATCGACAACACACCCAGCTAACAAAATGACGTCCCCGGGACGTCCCCTCAACGTGCCCGAATGTTATCAGGACGTCGCAAGGGAATGTCCCCATTACGGTTTTTTTTGTAGGGTCCCCTACTGAATGTGTACACTTAAACTCAACAATGTAATTTAACCTCTTTATTTAAAATAAATCTACAGTAAAATAAATCTAATAAATCTACAGTAACAGGCTGCTGCTATATATTGTATATTGTAACTTATTATGTATATGGTTATGGAAGAAAAAACACGATTTAAAGTATAAATAAACACTTTATTAAAATGTATTTTTAAGGCCTGAATTAATTCTTATATTTTGATTGTCAACCCCTCGTTCTCCCCCTCCTCCTCCCCCTCCCTCTCCCATTCTTCCCCCTCCCTCTCCCCCTATTCTTCCCCCTCATCCTCCTCCTATTCCTCCACTTCATCGTCCCTCGTCCTCCTCCTCTTCTTCCTCCTCGTCCTCCACCAGTTCGTCCGGAATCAACACCTGCAAAAATTAGCTACAGTTAGACAACAGAGCAATTTTACCTGCTTTTACCTAGTGAGATTTATAATGTAATGCATTAATATGTTAAAGGAGACATGAAATGCTGTTTTTGGATGCTTTTATATAGGCCTTAGTGGTTCCCTAATACTGTATCTGAAGTATCTTTCCCGAAATTCAGCCTTGGTGCATAGTTACAGCCACTACGAGCAGTCCCTCAATGAGCTTTCCTCGAAACGCGCTGTTTCTGTGCTAATGCTAATGAAGAGGAGAGGGGCGGCAACATGCGCTAATGTTTACAACGGATGTATCGCAATGACTCGTAGCCCCAGTTGCTATAAGATGCCTCGAATTTAGCCATTCTCATCTGATCACCCTGGTTTGCAGAAATGCACACTCGGTCATTTCAATGAGGAGAAAGGCGGATATCGCGAGCCATAACACCAACAGCAAAACGGTTATCCAAATAACAAAGAAGGGTACAACACTCGCGTTACAGCGTTTGTATTCACACACACACACACTTGATGCCATCTACCTTTACATTAGCAACAGTAACTCAGCTGTTAGCTGCAGAGCTAATGTTACAGCCACATTCTAAGGGTAGCAAGCTAGGTAACCATATCCAGTAAAGCAACAAAATTATATAGCGTTAGTTAACTTACTTGTCCAAGGTTTCTAGCTTGACCAAGGAGATTTAGTAATTTTTTTTTTTTTTTTTTTCTTCAAAAAAAAGAAAAAGAAGCATTGTTCAAGTCTAAAACATTTCTTAAAAGACATTTCTTAAAAAGACACATCCAACAAGACAGGTTACGACATACAAAATCCCCACAAGGGGGTACAGGACGAAAGAACATTTCAATTACCCCCTAGGGGGTTACAAGCGGGAGTCCAAGTGCGGCGGGGGTGCACGGCTTTCGCCGTCCCCGTCGCGCTCTCCTCCTAGTCGCCCTCGCCGGTGGAGTCAAGCGACTTGCGTCGCGACGGCCCCTGGGAAGGCACCATCCCTTCGCCACTACTCCCAGGATGCCCGGCTCCTGGGAAGGCACCATCCCTTCGCCACTGCTCCCAGGATGCCCTTTGGCGAGGGTTTCCGATCCTCGAGAGGATTCCAATTCCTCGGGTCTTCCGGCACTCTGTCCGTCCGACCGTCTAGCCCTCCGACGGCCTGGCCCGTCTCTGGGTTGCCAGCAACGTTGGGAGCCGAAGCTCCCAACGCTCTGAAAATGGGGACAAGTCCCCGCCTGGCGTTGGAGCCGAAGCCCCCAGGCAGGCGATCGCTCCGACCCGCCCCCGTCACCGGATCCCTATCAGGCGATCCGGTATCGACAGGGGTGGGTCAATTCCTGTCCAATCAAGGACAGGTACTCACTAGATCTGAGCCAAAAGGCCGAGAAGCGATCAACGTTGAATCAACATTCCGCTGTCAACACAAATTTCGTTGAATCAACGTCAGACTCTGATGTTGATTCAACATCATTTTGCACCCTTATTTAATATTGAAACAACGTTGAAATCACAACGCAGAATCAACGCGGTATCAATGGTATTTCCACCAGTATTACTATTGAAACAACGTTGTAATCATAACCTAACTATAGATCAACATGACTTCAATGGTATTTCAATCGATATATCACAGAAAGCGTATAATTGGAGAAACTGTCCTGCTAACAGCCAGGATAAATGTTATAAAGGCTATCCTACACATTAGGTTTATGTGATATATTAATGAAAAAAGACAATTTTTGTTAGTAAAAATATTTATTTGTAAAAGAAAAAAAAAAAACTTTCACTCCTGCTCTGTTTGGCGTCCAGCCCCACTGTTTGGGGCATAGCGCAGTCATTTTGGTGTGGCCTGGGCAAATGCAAATTCTGAGATTCCTGTCCCCATTTGCTGAGTTGGGGCATCTGAAACAAAAAACATACAAACAAACACAAAGTTATAACTTTCAGTTGTGATTTTTTATGCTGATGAATGTTCTCTGTGTAATCAAGTCTGCAGTCAAACTTTCCAACGTTCCACCCCATTACAGTTACGACCGTTTCTTACGTTCATTTGTTAAAGATTTGCCACAGCAACTAAGAAAAGTAGCCTCCTACATTGATATATCTAAACCACTATTTCAAACTAACAACGTGTAGTTTTTCATAATTGTATTGTGCAGCGTCAAACTTGACATTTCTCTATTGAAAGTGACTGGGCTGTCGATCACGCCGGTAGACTAGCCTAGCTCTATACGTTAACACAGTCAAGGCTAGCTCTACCAAAAATGACGATTCCCGACATAACCATTGGATTTTTAAGCTGGAATGTTTTGAGCTTGGTATGTATCTACCTATTAAAGTACACGTTTTTTTTGTATATCCACATTTCTGACGAGGGACTAGAAATAGCTCTAGCCATTAGCACTAGCTAGCTACAGTACCAGTACAGAGTTGGTAAATTGGCTATACACATTCAATAAATACAATATTGATGGAAACTTGACTATGACTGAATTTAATATAGACAATGTAAATTAACGATAAACGTCTGCAAATATTACATTTGGTACAATTTCACATTAAATCAATATTCTGCTTACCTGATGTGGATCCACAAAAGAGAAGAACAAGTTCATCTGACGTTGATTTACCAAACGATGGTCTCCCGGTCAACTATAGCTCAATGACTTTTCGATCATATTTCCCGGTCAACTATAACTCAATGACCTTTCGATCATATTTCCCGGTCAACTATAACTCAATGACTTTTTGATCATATTTCCCGGTCAACTATAACTCAATGACCTTTCGATCATATTTCCCGGTCAACTATAATTCAATGACTTTTCAATCATTGTTCCCGGTCAACTACAAATCGATGTTTAATCAATTAATCAGGACAACTATAAATCAATGTTGTTCCAATGTATCCTGTGTTTCATCGATATTGCAATAGTGATTCAACGTTTATTTAGCATTGAGATTTCAATCTCAACCATTCTGATGATTTAGATGGAAAATCAATATTGATTCAATGTCGTCTTGCTATCTCTGGGTGACCTCAGCACGTTTTAATTAGCCTACCCAATTCATTTCAATGGAGCAACAATGGTGAAATGTTTTCGTGTTCATTTAAGGTTTTGTTCCAATTTTTAAGCGTTAAAAAACGAGTTCATAATATGAATTCCACCCACCAACTTTTTCCACAGTAGAATCTGCATTTGAAAGCCTGGTCACTACCACTGCTAGTGTGGCTAGTTATTTAGCCTGACTTACACTGCTTTTTGAAAAAGCTTCGTATGCCCCCTTTCTTCTTCTTGGGTGGAGGCATATCTGATCTACAAAGCACAACAATGAGCTAACATGTAGGCTACATGCTGAAGGGCAAAGGGAATATTAAAATGTGTTACTCTGGCCTTTTATGTAGGCTATGTATTGTTGGCAGACAGCCCTGGTAAGTTAGCTGTACCGTTGTTGCCGATACACCCGCTAGCTTGTCTGCGACTGCCAGTGCAAGCAAGCAACGTAGCATGCTTCTTCCGTGCGTGTCGCATGTCAGATAACCCCTCCCCCTTCGGGTTTTCAGCCAATCAAATTATGGCGTTTCTTGTACTGTCGCGTCCTGGCCGTCAGAATCGATCTAAATAGCAGCACAATTTGCTAAAATATTGGTGGGGACAGTTATGTCATTTTCAAATGTTGGTGGGGACAAGTACCTAGCGTCCCCCCCAAAATCTACGCCCATACACCTATTAAAGCCTACTACTTAACCACTGATCCGTGCTTTTACGTATCCTTTACCACCCGTATTCAACCGATCTTCCTATTTATAACTAAGAAAGGACTTAAGCAATAACCGAGGAAATATAGAAGCTGTCAATGTCATTCATAATGGAACGAGACCTGGACAACGAGAGCATGCAACCTGGCTGGTTAACCTGGCTACTATCTACCACGCTTTATTAACTTTCAGTGCGACTTCATCCCTTTCCTGGTAAGTAGCATAATCAACCTGCTCGATTTTTCATGTGCAGTCTACGTTTTGATGAAGTTATTAGCCATAATTCCTGTTTTTGCAACAAAACATAGAAGCCCAACTGTATAGCATTTTATTTTTATTTTTTTGCAGTATTCATACATATAGTAACATTTAAGAATAGGAGGCATATTGAGGGATAATGTGGTCCCGGTTCTTGGGCCTTTACACCTATGTCTATGGCTGTTTATCAATCCGAAGAACGCTGAGAACGCAAGTACATTCTTTTGAAGAACGTTCCTGCGAGAATGGTCTTGCAAGGACAGAAGGACGGAGAATGAATTGAGATAGTTAGGGTTTTCCTGGGGGGCCAAGATGGTGTCGGTATGAGAAACTGTGTTATGTCGAGCTCAAACGTTTTTCCTTGATGTAACCGTAGTAATTTTTTGTAAATTGATGTTTGCATAAAAAACTAATCTGTAAGTCATAAATGGCCACTTTGATACATTAAAATAACCTATACATCTTTAACATAGCTTGTGATATCAACGTATGTGTTGCTAGCATATTTGGCTAATCCAAATCTCTATAATGGAACGCCCCGACGGGATTGAAGATATATGGAGACCGCTATCGCTTTAGAAAAAAGAAAGGTCAAGGAGATCCACTCTTATGCTTGTAGTGCTGAAGATGGTGGCGTTTGTGACTCTTTCCCAGTCACTCCAATCAAACAGAATGCTCCAAAGAAGAGGAGAAGTGAACCTTCTTTGAGTGATGTACATGATAACATTATCAGCATCCTCACGGCCAAAATCAACGAAAGAGCTGACCACATTGAAAACATGGTGAAAAGAAACGCAGTTAGCATTGTCAATCTTCAAAAAACCATTGACTTCACGATAGAAGAAGTTAAGACTCTTATAGAAGAGAACAGCCATCTACAAGAGAAGGTAGAACAGCACGAAAAGACAAGGCACGAAAGAACACTATAGCCGTAGATGGTGCCTCAGACTTATCGTTATGGTCGAAGGGCCAGAAGAGAATGTTAAAGAAAAAACGAAAGAGATCTGCAGAAAAGTACTGCCGGAAGATGATACCATTGTGAGGGACATTGATGTTGTCCATCGTATAGGCAGAAAGCTCGAAGATGGCAATCGCAGACAACTACCACGTCCTGTCATCAGACGTTTCACCTCCAGAACGGCAAGGGATTCAATATGGAAAGGTTCTAAGAAAAATAACTACCTCCTGAAGAATGGTCTGCAATTCAAGGAAGATCTCACGTCCTCCGACAAAGAATCAAGGAATCAGCTATGGCCAGCAGTCAAGGCGGCACGCGAACAGGGTCTCAAGCGTACTTTGTAGGCACCAAGGCCTTCATAGATGGGAAAGAAGGTAGAAAGGAAATACGCCATAAATAATCAGTATGATAGGAGGTCTTTGCGAGTTGGGTTCTCAGGTTCTTTTTTTCTATACGGTTGCACACGTTGATAAGTTTAAGAGTTCTATATAGACCTATGGTCATTTACAGATACTTCAATACCAATGTATCAGATGGTCATGATAGGATGTCTAACTTCTATGCGATGACTTTCACATGCTAACTTAGAATATGCATTAAGTTAAGGTTTTGTGTACTACGTTACATCCGCTTTCCTCCTACTTAACCCTTGTGCTACCTTCGGGTCATTGTGACCCACCGTCGTGTAGGTAAATAATTTGACCTAACCCTTGTGCTACCTTCGGGTCATTGTGACCCACCGTCGTGTAGGTAAATAATTTTACCTAACCCTTGTGCTACCTTCGGGTCATTGTGACCCACCGTCGTGTAGGTTAATAATTTTACCTAACCCTTGTGCTACCTTCGGGTCATTGTGACCCCCAAAGTGAATATACCACGTTATATCACTAGTTAACACTAGGTGGCTAGAGAGAGAGAGAGAGAGAGAGAGAGAGAGAGAGAGAGAGAGAGAGAGAGAGAGACCACGCGGAGTGTAAAGAAAATGTTTCAATTTATTTATTTATTTTATCATGAAAAGTTGAGTCAAATGAATTGCTTTCTTGGATTCGAATGAAACACTTTGCATCGTTACTCTCGGCCGGAGAATATATAAATATATATAAACATCCCTCTCTCCCACTCCATTTAGTCCAACCACGGCCTTCACGATCGTCGATCCCTCTAGGCGGGAGAATTGGCTGGGCGTCCCTCCGGCCAGCCCGGAGGCGCATTAGGCCTGTGAGGTCAGGTCGAGCGTCAGGGGAAACCGCGACGGGACATGCTTGCCCGCCCGTCCGCCGGCCGGCCCGGAAGCGCGTCGGGTCTGTGACGTCAGGTCGAGCGTCAGGGGAAACCGCGACGGGACATGCCTGCCCGCCGGTCCGCCGGCCGGCCCGGAGGCGCTTTAGGCCTGTGACGTCAGGTCGAGCGTCAGGGGAAACCGCGGCGGGACATGCCTGCCCGCACGCGAGCCTGGCGTGGCCTGACCTGGCATGGCATGGCAGGCCTCGCGGAGTGGAATAATATCACGCTATTGTGATTATGAAGAACGATCGTGGGTCACGTGATAGACGAACTTACCTGTTGGTCACTTTTATAATTTCATACTTTTACGTAAATACATAAACATCCCACTCTCCCACTCCATTTAGTCCAACCACGGCCTTCACGATCGTCGATCCCTCTAGGCGGGAGAATTGGCCGGGTGTCCGTCCCTCCCGACCGCACGCTCGCTCGCCCAGAGGCGTGTCACCCCTCGGAATTCGAGGCCTGTGAGACGTCAGGTCGAGCGTCAGGGGAAACCGCGACGGGACATGCCTGCCCGCCCGTCCGCCGGACGGCCCGGAGGCGCGTCAGGCCTGTGAGGTCAGGTCGAGCGTCAGGGGAAACCGCGACGGGACATGCCTGCCCGCCCGCCCGCGCGCTGGTCCGCCGGCCGGCCGGCCGGCCCGGAGGCGCTTCAGGCCTGTGAGGTCAGGTCGAGCGTCAGGGGAAACCGCGGCGGGACATGCCTGCCCGCCGGTCCGCCGGCCGGCCCGGAGGCGCTTTAGGCCTGTGACGTCAGGTCGAGCGTCAGGGGAAACCGCGGCGGGACATGCCTGCCCGCACGCGAGCCTGGCGTGGCCTGACCTGGCATGGCATGGCAGGCCTCGCGGAGTGGAATAATATCACGCTATTGTGATTATGAAGAACGATCGTGGGTCACGTGATAGACGAACTTACCTGTTGGTCACTTTTATAATTTCATACTTTTACGTAAATACATAAACATCCCACTCTCCCACTCCATTTAGTCCAACCACGGCCTTCACGATCGTCGATCCCTCTAGGCGGGAGAATTGGCCGGGTGTCCGTCCCTCCCGACCGCACGCTCGCTCGCCCAGAGGCGTGTCACCCCTCGGAATTCGAGGCCTGTGAGGTCAGGTCGAGCGTCAGGGGAAACCGCGACGGGACATGCCTGCCCGCCCGCCCGCGCGCTGGTCCGCCGGCCCCGGAGGCGCTTCAGGCCTGTGAGGTCAGGTCGAGCGTCAGGGGAAACCGCGGCGGGACATGCCTGCCCGCCGGTCCGCCGGCCGGCCCGGAGGCGCTTTAGGCCTGTGACGTCAGGTCGAGCGTCAGGGGAAACCGCGGCGGGACATGCCTGCCCGCACGCGAGCCTGGCGTGGCCTGACCTGGCATGGCATGGCAGGCCTCGCGGAGTGGAATAATATCACGCTATTGTGATTATGAAGAACGATCGTGGGTCACGTGATAGACGAACTTACCTGTTGGTCACTTTTATAATTTCATACTTTTACGTAAATACATAAACATCCCACTCTCCCACTCCATTTAGTCCAACCACGGCCTTCACGATCGTCGATCCCTCTAGGCGGGAGAATTGGCCGGGTGTCCGTCCCTCCCGACCGCACGCTCGCTCGCCCAGAGGCGTGTCACCCCTCGGAATTCGAGGCCTGTGAGACGTCAGGTCGAGCGTCAGGGGAAACCGCGACGGGACATGCCTGCCCGCCCGTCCGCCGGCCGGCCCGGAGGCGCTTCAGGCCTGTGAGGTCAGGTCGAGCGTCAGGGGAAACCGCGACGGGACATGCATGCCCGCCCGCGCGCTGGTCCGCCGGCCGGCCGGCCGGCCCGGAGGCGCTTCAGGCCTGTGAGGTCAGGTCGAGCGTCAGGGGAAACCGCGGCGGGACATGCCTGCCCGCACGCGCGCCTGGCATGGCATGGCCTGGCCTGGCAGGCCTCGCCGAGTGGAATAATATCACGCTATTGTGATTATGAAGAACGATCGTGGGTCACGTGATAGACGAACTTACCTGTTGGTCACTTTTATAATTTCATACTCTTACGCCTGCCTTTATATACATTTATATAAATACATAAACATCCAACTCTCCCACTCCATTTAGTCCAACCACGGCCTTCACGATCGTCGATCCCTGTAGGCGGGACATGCCTGCCCGCACGCGCGCCTGGCATGGCCTGGCCAAGTCCAACCACGGCCTTCACGATCGTCGATCCCTCTAGGTGGGAGAATTGGCCGGGCGTCCCTCCCGCCCGCTCGCTCGCCCAGAGGCGTGTCACCCCTCGGAATTCGAGGCCGGGGCGGGACATGCCTGCCCGCCCATCCGCCGGCCCGCGCGCCCAGAGGCGTTTTAGGCCTGTGACGTCAGGTCGAGCGTCAGGGGAAACCGCGACGGGACATGCCTGCCCGCCCGCCCGCGCGCTGGTCCGCCGGCCGGCCCGGAGGCGCTTCAGGCCTGTGAGGTCAGGTCGAGCGTCAGGGGAAACCGCGGCGGGACATGCCTGCCTGCACGCGCGCCTGGCATGGCCTGGCCTGGCAGGCCTCGCCGAGTGGAATAATATCACGCTATTGTGATTATGAAGAACGATCGTGGGTCACGTGATAGACGAACTTACCTGTTGGTCACTTTTATAATTTCATACTTTTAAGCCTGCCTTTATATACCTTTATATAAATACATAAACATCCCACCCTCCAACTCCATTTAGTCCAACCACGGCCTTCACGATCGTCGATCCCTCTAGGCGGGGAGGCGAGACATGCCTGCCCGCACGCGCGCCTGGCATGGCCTGACCTGGCCTGGCCTGGCATGGCAGTCCTCGCGGAGTGGGAATAATATCACGCTATTGTGATTATGAAGAACGATCGTGGGTCACGTGATAGACAAACTTACCTGTTGGTCACTTTTATAATTTCATACTTTTAAGCCTGCCTTTATATACCTTTATATAAATATATAAACATCCCACCCTCCAACTCCATTTAGTCCAACCACGGCCTTCACGATCGTCGATCCCTCTAGGCGGGGAGGCGGGACATGCTTGCCCGCACGCGCGCCTGGCATGGCCTGACCTGGCCTGGCAGGCCTCGTGGAGTGGAATAATATCACGCTATTGTGATCATGAAGAACGATCGTGGGTCACGTGATAGACAAACTTACCTGTTGGTCGCTTTTATAATTTCATACTTTTACGTAAATACATAAACATCCCACTCTCCCACTCCATTTAGTCCAACCACGGCCTTCACGATCGTCGATCCCTCTAGGCGAGAGAATTGGCCGGGTGTCCGTCCCTCCCGCCCGCACGCTCGCTCGCCCAGAGGCGTTTCACCCCTCGGAATTCGAGGCCGGGGCGGGACATGCCTGCCCGCCCGGACGCCGGCCGGCCCGCCCGGAGGCGCGTTAGGCCTGTGAGGTCAGGTCGAGCGTCAGGGGAAACCGCGACGGGACATGCCTGCCTGCCCGCCCGCCCGCTGGTCCGCCGGCCGGCCGGCCCGGAGGCGCGTTAGGCCTGTGAGGTCAGGTCGAGCGACCAAAAGTTGGTCACTTTTATAATTTCATACTTTTATGCCTGCCTTTATATACCTTTATATAAATATATAAACATCCCACCCTCCCACTCCATTTAGTCCAACCACGGCCTTTACGATCGTCGATCATATCATCAATCATTTGTCCATGTAATCACGTGAGCTGTAGGCAAGTGCTACTAACACACATTCGTTGGGGGTCAGGACAGCCGTTGTCTAGGGTCACGCAGCTATGGCTCGGGATTTCAGTGCCCTGCAAGTTCTACAACAGATGTTTGCAAACATCGAGCAAAGTGAGTCCGAAGAGGAGACAGAGGATGTGTCAGAAATAGAAGACGGCGAAGAGTGCGTGGAGCATGTGGCAGAAGAGCAGGAAGAAGAAGAAGAAGAAGAAGAAGAAGAAGAAAAAGACGACGGGCAAGAGTACGCGGAGCATGTGTCGGAACAAGCAGACGGGCAAGAGTATAATGCGGTCGACGACAACTCAGCAGCGGCCGCCGCCGCCCGAGCCCCTGAAATCGACAGAGATACTTTCTTGTCGAAAGATGGCAAAATTGAATGGCGTTCGGTTGCGTATCTGAGGAATCCGAGGCTGCTGTCGCAACGTGACAGCCGTGAGAGGACCCCCAGAGGACCCACAGCGTACGCCGTTTCCCACGCTCTCGACATCGTCTCTGCGTTTTTACTCTTTGTCACGCCACAAATCGAAACAGTGATCTTGGACGAGACAAATCGGGAAGGCTATCTGAAACGCGGAGAGGAGTGGAAAGCAATGGACGCCTCTGACCTACGTGCCTACATAGGGCTGCTAATCCTGGCAGGGGTGTACAAGTCCCGAGGCGAAGCGGCCGCCAGTCTGTGGGACGCGCAGAGCGGCAGAGCGATTTTCCGCGCTACCATGCAGCTGAAAGTCTTCTACACCTATTCGACGTCGATACGATTTGACGACCGTGGGACGCGAGCGGCGAGACGCGCCACGGACAAGTTGGCGGCGATACGAGAGGTCTGGGATATGTGGGTAGAGAGATTACCCCGCCTCTACGACCCAGGGCCCGAAGTGACCGTGGATGAACAACTGATCGCGTTCAGAGGACGGTGTCCTTTCAGGCAGTACATGCCGAGCAAACCGGCAAAGTATGGGATCAAGTCGTGGGTCACGTGCGACGCAAAATCCAGCTACGCTTGGAAGATGCAAGTTTACACCGGGAAGTCGAGCGACGGAGCCCCGGAGAGGAGCCAGGGGATGCGCGTCGTGCTCGATATGACAGACGGCCTGAAGGATCGCAATGTCACGTGTGACAATTTCTTCACATCCTACGACCTCGGACGAGAGCTCATGGCGACGAGAAACATGACCATGGTTGGCACCGTGCGAAAGAACAGGTCCGAGCTCCCGTCCGAGCTGCTGACGACGACGAACAGGCGACGGGTGCTGTCGTCGCTGTTCGCCTTCACTCCCACCACCACTCTGGTTTCCTACCTCGCAAAGAAAAATAAGAACGTTTTACTCATGAGCACACGCCACACAAACGACGAAATCAGCGACAGAAACGACGGCAAACCGACCATCGTCTTAGACTACAACCTCAACAAAGGAGGTGTAGACAATCTGGACAAGGTCATCGCGGCCTACAGCTGTAAAAGGAAGACGGCCCGGTGGCCCCTCGTCATCTTCAGCAACATCGTTGACGTTTCCTCCTACAACGCCTTTGTGATATGGAGAGAGGTCAACCCCAACTGGATGCCGCGTAAGCGCAACAAGAGGAGGTTTTTCCTCGAGCAGCTCGGAAGGGCCCTCGTGACTCCGCTGATCGAGAGGAGACGATGTCTGCCCCGCGCGGAAGCTGCTGCCGCGGTTGTGAAAGATCTACGGATGGCCAGCTGTCGCGATCCACCTCCTCGACGACAACCCGAAGAGGATGGCGCAGCAGCAGCCGCCGCCTCCTCATCGGCAGGACCGACCTCGCCGGTCCCTGCCAGTAAGAGGAAGAGATGTCAAGTCTGCCCGGTGAAGAAGGACCGTAAAACGTTCACTGTTTGTCGCGGTTGTAAGAGGCATGTCTGCAAATCCTGTTCGCGTGTATACTGCCCCACATGCCCCACCGAGCTGGGCTTCGGCCAAGGAGAGGTTCCCGTTGACCCCGGACGACCTGCGGGAGTGTGTGCAGGAGACTGAACAACTCAGTCGAGTGCAGAAGATGGGCTTTGCTCAAGTCAAAGCACAGTGCTGCTGCTGCTGCTGCTGCTGCTGCTGCTGCCGCTGCCGCCGCCGCCGCCACCACCACCACAACCACCAGCGGCACCACCACCACCACCACCACTACATGCATGGGATGAATAGATGATGTATCAGGACGGCAGGCTGGAGGTCTATCCATAGTGCTGTCTGAGGGTCATTGTGATGCACGGTGTCATGCACGGTGTGACAACTTTTCATGGTACAAAAATAAATAAAGTGAAACATTTGATTTTATTCCTCGCGTTGTCTGCCTAGTCTATGACGCCACTCTCGTGCCGTTTCGGGGTCATGGTGAGTCAAACTGACATTGTGACAACTTTTTCACAGCCAAAAATAAATAAATAAAGTGAAACTTTTTATTTCTAGCCTTGTCTACATGCCTATTATTACACTCTCGCGCTGTATCCTAGTCTGCGCTGTGACTCACCATACCTAGTCTGTTACGCCACACTCGTGTTGACGACCTTTCGTAATACAAAAATAAAAGTGAAACGTTATCTGTCTACATAAAAAAATAATTCATACTTTCCCTGGCCGGGGAGCAATCCAGGGCTGTGGAGTTGACAGCCTCGCAGCCTTGCCACTAGACCACAAGGGGAGTTGCTTGTTCTTTGTGCTGTCTCTGCCTCTTTATATATATATTTTTTTCTTTTACACTGCAACGTCTGTGTCGTCTATTACGCGACCCCGCACTGTCTCCGGTTCCTTGTGACCCACAGCGGTCTTCTGACAACTTCTCATAATACAAAAAAAAATAAAAATAAAGTGAAACCTCTATATTCCCCCAGTGTGGGTCACAATGACCCCGAGACAGCGCGAAGGTGGCGTAATAGACGGAGCTGTGGGTCACAACGACCCGGAGACAGCGCGAGGGATAAATGCAAGCTGCATAGACAATGAGGAGAGCGTGAGGGTTAACGGCTCCTCCGTGTGGTAGCTAGTGGTAGACTGTGATTCAAAACGAAAATGTTAAGTCCTGAGGTGTGTGTGGTCTGTTTTTTGTGAGGACGGACTATTTCCCCGGATTACAGCCAGTGTAAATTCCAATAGTGGGTTTAATGAAGACATTTTAGAGTCAACATTCTAGCACCAGAGGAGGGGTGTTCATGAACCCTTGTGCTACCTTTGGGGAAACGTTATTTAAGTGTTAGAAACATCATTAATCTGCAACCATGTCTACAGATGTGAGAGGTTTAAGCTACGCTATTCACTGGTGATGCAACACTCCTAGTCGATATTATACTGTCCGAAATACCAACCTTCCTGTCCCTGCTGTCACGTCGAAAGCGGTTAATGAGCAGCATGATTACATTGTTGCCTCTATGTCTCTAGTGGTAACCGCCTATCAGTATTCTACATTGCCCTTATGACTGGGAATGTAACTTAATATAATAAAACATTCTTTATACCAGAGTTTATCTGGTACGTTCGATTAAGACCTGTGTGATTGTTCAACTATTTTGTTTAATACCACTTGAAGACAGTGAACAAATCTGTACACCTACATACACTTTCTAACAACCCAACAACCCAGGGGCACCGCACCATGGACAGCGTTCCAGTAGAAACCACCGGCACCTTGGAGAGCGGCACGACAAGCCCGGATCGAGGCCATGAGGGGGAGGCCGCCACAGCAGGAGACAACGAGCAAAACAGGTGCGGCTCATGAGTTGGATGGAGGATGGCAAGACCATGAAAGGTGGGTCAGGCCTGCCGCAACAGGCCTACATACGGTTTGTAAGCTGACCAACTCCTCCTGTGTGTGTTTCTTTTTTTTTCAGTAAGGAGTGTGAGGTAGAGACGAGACCGGCCTGAACAGTCAAGACCGTAAGCTCGATCGACAAAGAAGCTGAGTTATTTGTGTTAGTTTTTGTGTTTTGTTTGGTGTTTGGTTAAATAAATGCCTGGTATTTTCAACCAACCAACCATGTTTTTCAGAAGTGCTGTGCTGTTCGGTCCTGCCTACGGCCCTTGGTGGCTACAACTTTTATACACATTAAACCAATAAAACATGCTTCACAAGTTTATAAGGTACATTCAACAATTTTGTTTAATAAAGCAACATCGTTTCAACAGAGATATGCTGTCTTAATTCACATACATTAGAAATGTCATTAAGTGTTGAAAGCTTGCCCTTGTTACCTAGTACTTAGTTCACCCATAGTAGAAGTCGTACCAATCCTTTAAGGGCATGTGATTTTTCAACATGAAATTCAACCGGGTTCTCCTAATCAACACATCTGTGCTCAACTGTGTGAAAGTGGCATGACTGCAGATTTCCTCTTCATCGACTTCTTCCTCACGACGCAGACCGTTGGTGAATTTGGTAAAAATGTCCGAAAGGGTTAATCCGTAGATTAGTGTAAGGGACAAACAACCGGTGATTTCACCTATATCCTCGGAGGGACTTTCGATTAATACTTTGATATGAGATATATTTTCGTCTAGGATGGCGATGGTGTCAGCGTACTGACTCATTGTCTGGTAAAACGAAGTGATGTATTTCATCAACACATACGGGATTACGATACCCCCCGTGTACATATGTCTAGGAGGAAAATGTGCACAGTTGAGGTCCTCAAAGCCTCTATTGGAGGCCTTCTCCAGAGTGAAAAGTTTGAAAATGTCAAGGTTGTCATGGGAAGCGGATCTTAACAGTGCTAGGATATTTCTGAGAGCGTCGTCATCCTTGCCAATGTCGGGTTGTGGTGAAGGTATGCAAACATAGCTGTCGGCACACTGTGGGAAATTGAACGACTGTGACCCACTTGGTCCCTTCACAACGCACGCGTGTCTGATTCCTGAACACATGTCACACGTGAATTCAAACTCCCCTCGGGTAGAGGCGATTAGGATGTCAAAAGCACCCTTGGCTCTGTCTGAGGCCCAGAGGCTGTTTGACATCATGAAAGCCAAGACGTTGGCAACAGCCTGTCTATTTTTGTCGTCGTAAAAAGATGGGTTGCGTTTGAAAGGTATAATATCGGTGCCTGCTATCTTCATATAGGATCCACCGTTAATGTTGACATGCCACTCTGAAGAAAGTTTACACGGGTCGTTGGTCAGGACCCTTTTTGTGTTATCGTTGACGACAGTAAAGACGACTGGTATCGGTTCCAAGCCACCTTGCTTGTAGGCATTAATCCGCATGTTATCAATGACAAAAAGAGTACTGCATTCACCAAAGGGTATGATGTCACGCAAGTTAAGTTTAAACATTGCAGGCTGATGAGCCTGACCAAGTTTGTTCATTGTATGGGAGAATACGTAGTCCTTTTGACTGAAAGACATCTCGGACAATGGGACATAGAACAGGGTAAAAGAACGTCTTTCACTAGAGTTTCATCCAATGTAAGAACACAGACGTATACGTATATATGGTATGTTTCACCTCAATTCAAGTTTGACAAACTGCAATGGCATAAGAGTAATGTACAATTTAACAACTCAAATCTATGATTGCGACAGCCACCGGCTTTCGCTGATACACTGCCCCATCTTTCTCCTCTTGTCTTGGTCATAGACGTAGTCCAGAATACCATCAGGCGAGACATTGTCAGATTTAAGAAGTCTGTAGAAATGTTTACAGCCTGTACAATGATAGCTAACCCTCCTGTAGTCCTCTGTTGACCGTTTCCTCTTGCCGAGCTTGGCTTTGATTCGTTTGAGCCAATTCTTTTCGCTGAATGTCTCAAGCCACCTTTGCATTAGATTTACATCCTCACAAGAGTAAGGCATGATACAAAGAAGAGACTCGGGATACATGACGGGCACCGAATCAAACACATTGGGAGTGTGTATTTGCAACATGATTACAGCCTGACACAGAAGACCAGCCAAGTCAACTAAACGTCTCTCACATAGTTGGCCTCTTGCTATAGAAAGTCTACCAGTAGAGGATTTTATCCCAGCATCTGTCAAGATGACACTTGGCAACGAAATTGAAATGTAGCTGTCCGAGCAGGGAGGGATGGACGAGTCGTCTCTAAGGGAGACAATACCTTCGGAGATGGCTTCACTGAGCTTTTTTCCAAGTAAGACACTTAGCGTCTTGTACACATGGCTGGGTCGCAGGGACATGTCCTCAACGATTACCTTGCGACAGACTTCGAGTTTGTCACCGGGCATACGTGTCACAGTCTCTCGGTTTGTCTTCAAGTGATCAAACTCCCGAATCCCACAGGCCGGTATCATATGTTCAGGGCAATTATACATTACGGTGTTGAAAGCAACGGTTGCTCTCTTCGACCTCTCTCTGACAGAGGATATTGTGGTCAGCAGATGCTGTTCACAATCCTCTAGACAGTGTTGCCCCAACGCAGGGCTGTACATGTGGCAAGGTAGGCAGTAGTCTATAATACAGTGAGCCAGAAGTTTTCCAGAGTCGTTGACCAAGTTGGAGTCTGCACAGTGAGATATCCACACTCTAGAGTTGGCAAAACATGTGTTGGGCTGGTTTGGGCGAGATACGAGCCCTGTCTGAGAGGAGTCGTCGATCAAGGGTTCGTCTTGTCTTTTGCAATCATCACCAGACCCGTCATCACCGTCCTGGCCTAACGCGCTGTAACCGTCGGACTTCTTGTTGTCTTCAGAGACGTTACCGGGTCGACGGCGGTTAGCCTCGCATTGGAGTGAGCCTCCAAACATAGCAGTGATACACCCTGTCTTAGCCTGAAGGTTCAAGGGGTATCTGTGAAAAGCAGCCTCGCAAGGGTTACATTTGTGATACTCGTAGCACTCCACAGGTGTGATGGAAAGTCCTGTGATCTGCTTTAACCACCTCTTTACAATTTCAACATAGGTCGTTTTGATACTAGCATTGGACACTTTCAACCGATCCAGTGTTTGTTGACTAAAGTGCTTGTTCTTCGAAGATTTAATGAGACTACTCCAAGGAAAGAAGCCCGCTCCCATCTTGGATGCGATGATCTCAGATGCTTTACATGCCAGTAGGTCTCTAAGAATGGATTGTTTGCGTGAAAAGATATGGTTCATACAATATTTCAGGTCTTTGTAAAGCGTTCTCACTGTAAAATTAGCACCAGACAGCGATTCGTTGTCGTGCACGGGGGTCAAAGTTGTCGACGCCGCAGAGAAACCAGAGTCCAGTTGTAACGTTGTGACATCTGCCACTCTGCA
Organism: Hypomesus transpacificus; assembly: GCF_021917145.1. Lineage (NCBI taxonomy): Eukaryota > Metazoa > Chordata > Actinopteri > Osmeriformes > Osmeridae > Hypomesus > Hypomesus transpacificus. The sequence goes on along the minus strand of NW_025813712.1, from coordinate 86,146 downwards.
AGGGGTGAGAAAGGAGCTAGCTTGATCTACCTCTAGCCACCTACCGAGGTCATCAACAAGGGGTTCCCTAGCCAGGTAAAATATTACATCTCCTCGCTTTAGCTGGTGCCAGGGACATGTTGAAAAACATGAGACGTCGTCAGTCGCCAGTTTGATGCAGTCTCCCCTCATGACACACGCTATAAAAGTGTCGGTCACAGCGGAATCACAAGGTGTGCGTATGCTTTTGAAAGCTGACAACCCCCTGACCTTGACGGAGACTGACGAAAGACTCCCTTTGTCGTCTAGGTTATGAGTGAGAGCAACGTATGTCTTCTTAGCTACGTGGCAATATATGGAGCTGCTGTTCTCATATTCCAGCTTAACTCTCCTGTCTCTAACGAAGGGTCCGGTGACATCTACAAAGTCTTCAGAGCCTGGGACTGTAGCGCCGTAGACGGGATATCCTTCCTTGGTGAATCTCCCACTTGGGTCTCTGACTATATTTTGGTGTTTGTTAGCACTACCTATCAAATACATCCTCTTGAGAGTGTCCTCCACCAAGGCTGTGTGTACGTAGTTCAGAAACTCAGGCACCTGTGCGCCAGCCTGTTCAAACTTGTCAGCCAAAGCCTTTCTGGCCTTGTAGGCGAAGCTCTCGAGGCGTTCGTTTTCAGGTCCAGGGTCAGCTGTGTCTTTTTTGTGGAAGTCTACATCGCTAACATCGTTTTCAGGACGCTGCCCGGGTGTGTAACCAACTGACACCATGACACTGTCAGTGTCTCCGTAGACTACAGGGGATCCATGTCTGTAAAAAGTAGACACGCAGCTATTCACCACCGATATTTGTTGTCTACCGTGACCAGATATAAGAGGCCCGCAGGGGTGAGGAGCTGTCCCATAGAAGGAGTTGGCTAGGATTTTACACTCACCCTCTTGCGTAGTGCAGTATACCCGCTCAACCTCACTGATGTCAGGGTTTTTAAGTGTCCTTTTAAACTCAGCTCGTTGATTAAGATAGTATTCGACGGAGGAAGATAATACGGCCGGTAGACGAACAAAGGCTCCTTGGGCCTGGTCGTACTTGAGAATGAGGGATGCGTATTCAAACCCCTCCGCTGCCCAGTTGTAACACACCCACCCGGACAGATCGTGAGGAAAGTTCACAGGAGGCCAGGGGATGATCGTCTCAGGTGAGATATTGAGAGCACACATGATGGATGGATACATGCCAGAGAAGTCAAACGAAAGCTCCAACCCCATACCGGGTCCAGAGTAGTGTAGGCCGGTGATGGGATCAAAGACAGCACCTCCTTCCCACTCAGGGTTGTACTGGGGCTGCCATCGCTGACGACTGTTTAGTTCCATACCCACAGGTCCAGCTTTGACTCTGAGGGTATCAAGTCTAAACTTTAGCTGTGGGATTTGAACGGAATGGATACTCTGCACGAAACCTCCAAAGTTATCTCCTCTTCCGTGTACGACAACGTCTATATTGAGAGTCGTCCTACATCGATGGAAAAGAGACGATACGGGGTTCAGCACTTTAGCCAACCTGGCGCAAAGTTGAGAATCGACCAAGTTATAGATGAGCACGGCAAAGAGACTTTTCCCCCCCATTGTAATCATCTCGTCCATTTTAGAGTAACTGACATCTGCCACCTTGTACAGTTTTCTGGCGTCCTTTGGAGGTTTTTTGTGCAGCTCTCTAACCTTTGCAATAACAAAAGGTGCCACGTCGTTCAGCTTCATGCTAGTGCATGCAAACTTAATCTCTTTAGTTCCCGCCATCCTATAGAGATCTATGATGTTCATGCCACAGCTGTTCATCTTGAAGTGTCCCAATTTAGCCTTCCCTCTGTTGAACTTGTCAATGTGGTTAGATATCAGCTGGAGTTTGTACTCGGTTAATAAGGTTGCGCTCTGTAACACCGAACCTAAGCTATTGAGCATGTCCTTGTACATTTCCAGGTAACGGACGTTTTCGAATTGGAAGAAAGGTAACACATCATCTGCCATGGCCCTGGTTACAAAGAGTCCATGCCAGGCTCGTAATAGTGAGGAGCATCGTCTTTGGGTAGAACTGTCACAGCGTTTGGCGTAATCCGAGTCAGCGTAGAAATGAACACGCTGTTCAATTACCCTCACGTCAAATTCTGCATTGAACACATAGAGAAGTTCTACACCGTGGTCATACAAGAGTCGGATAGTTGTCTCCAGGAGTCTGAGCTCTCCAGAACAGGGGTAAAATGAAATCCGTTTGACATCTTCAATACCGACTCCCTTCGCCAATTCGTAATCAGCTTCTAGGTTATGTTTTTGTGTGACCTTACATTTGTTATAGAGAACAATCAGGGCCTTTCTGTGGTGGTCGGCTGACATCTTGGCTATATGAGAGTTGAGAATTACGAGAGACACGCACGTTATCTCGTGTTGCTGGCCTGGCATATCGGGTGACAAAGTAGGGATGGTGACATTTTTCTTCTGTTTTGGCAATTGCTTCCGGCCGACGTTTAGCCTCTGAACCAGCATGGCTCTATATTCTGTCATGTTCGCAACCCTACTCTGGGTGCAGTAGGGGAACTTGTAGGCAAACGATTCGCATATTAGAGACGTATCCCGGTGGTATTTGTCAAAGACGGTCTCAATGTCCAGACACGCTGCCTTGTAGAAATATGGCATATGTTCACTGTCAAACAGCTTAGTCTCAACCACCGACTTGTCGTGATCGTAGATCAGTTCAGAGGCTGACAGGGTGCCGTTCAGCTTGTTTGTTGGTAGGAAATACATCCTGCCAAACATAACATTGGAGCATAAAGCAGGCGTGTTACCATCTCTATACATGTAATATCCCTTATCGGGACAAAAGTCTCCGAAAGTCAGCGCGCCTCTTACAGTTTCCACATACGTTTTGGCCAAAGAAATGCATTTGAGTGGAAAGACTTGTGCATTTACCTGTCGTTTAATGTCATCGTGAAAGACGTGGATGTTCACTGGATCGCCAGCAAAATGTTTAGACCACTTTTTCTGTACAACTTCCCACATCTCTTCCTCTCCGTCTTGGTCTAGAATCAGGTCTAAGTCGTAACCCACAACAGGAGTTATGTCAGTAACTTTTAAATGTACCGTCGTGTAGATGTTAGCATGTTGGCCCCGTACCACCAACCCTCTACACAAGAGAGCCTCTTCTTGCTTGTGAAATACGATAGATTTTAATATCACCCCGACAAGATTATGTTCAACCTCAGGTTTGACGACTCTGCGCTGAGGGTATATATTAGGAAAGAAGTCTACAAATGGCACTGCTTTCTGCATGATTCCGAATCTGGATACCTCTTGACTTTATCTAAAATGTTTGCATATCAAATATACACCCTTGTATGTGCAGCAAAAACATCCAAGCCTGAAGCAGATTCAACTGGATGGACATGTCCCAGTCAAGTGAAGAATCTACGTGTATTTATACATCCTCAACAGGATCCTTTCCCACCTCCGAAGTCTCCAACCTCGGAGGTGTCCAGCTGTCATATAAAGGTCTAGCCTCAAACCCGCTCTGTCGAGTAATGACATTCAGTCTTACATACATGTCTAGGTGTTAGGCATGAATTACACTGTGATCATTTTCCAAGAACGAAGAATCCCCACTTGCTAGTCATGACAAATAAGAAAGGAAAGACTGTCTTAGTAGAGTTTAACACCTTGCCTCATAGAGAAGAAGACACAGCTGTCTTACAAACAATAAGATTACCATCCAATAGAAGAGCTTTATTCCTTGCAGTTGGAACAGATGTATTGTATGACAATCTGTCTGAAGACTTGTCCTTCAGCGCGTTGTCGCCAAACGACAGGGCAACGTTTCAATTTCTCCTATACCTGACATATTGCTGCAAAGGGGTGTTTCTCCAAGTGACCTTGGAGAATCCAGATTTCCGTAGCATGTCACCTCCTATCAGAGAGGACTTCGCTCACGGGCGTCTATTCTGTTTCGTTCTGGACATGAGTAGTGACAAGTCAGTTGACATGAATGACCTAGCATCTAGCCACGCTTTACAAACCAGACCGCCTACATACTCCCATGACGGTGTGTCAAATAGCCAGCTGCTCAGTCTCATAAACATGAGTGTCAACATGGACGTATTTAGAGGAGACGACTCGGAGGGTGAAGACAGCACAGCCACACACCCGTCGACAGATGTTACAAGGATTGAACTACTGGAGGAGGCTTTCAATGCCTTTATGCGTCTACAATTGGTTAGACAAAAGGCAACATCCCTAAATCACGCAATGATCGTCATGCGAGACAATAAGGGAGAGCTGTCTTCTATCTTCGATTGGGTGGACATCCACAACGACACACTTAATTCCAATAACCTGGATAAGAAGAAGGCCAAGGACCTAGGGGGTTCCATGTATACACCAGCCTGTCAGTCGGGGAAGAAAGTGGTCATCTTACCAGATACTATAATGGATATTAATCTCAAGGTTCTGGAAAACTCCATAGGTAGGCTGACGGACAGTGTTGGCCATGGAGAATGCAAGCCACTGTTCATATCAGTCCTCTCCAAACTCACAAGTGCCGAATGTGTGAAGCAGAAAGTCATTCAAACTGGATATGACGTGACCATGTTGGACGATAATCAATTTCTGGACAAGCTGAAGGCTTTCACAAAAGATCTTGACGATTGCTCACACCTTGTTGATGTGAACGTTAGAGGGCTGTTGGTATTCAGATACTCTCTCGAGAAACTCATCGACAGAGACAACCCTGACATGTTCGTTAAATCGCTGATCCACAAACACGTGCCTATCACAAAGGGTCGGATTGATAAGGTGCTGTGTGACATAAAGAGGAAACGTAGGACACGGGGTATAGCGTCTTTGCTGGAGAACGGACAGTGTTATTGCAAACGGAAGATCATAAATTATGGATCTGTTGCATGCGGCGGACAGTGTCAGACTGCGTACTCGTGTTTTTACAACTCGTCCCGACTGCACCCCTTCATCGTGAGTAAAGACGAGCACGTCTATTACTTTGAACCCCTCTTTCCTCATCTGGGTAGGCTGGAGCGTCTGAGCAAAGAGATGAAAGTCAAGGCCAGGTCAACACGCAGGCAATTCGAGAGTATAGCAGATATGGTCTTTAACATCCTGATCAGGTATCAATTCTGTGGAAATGGAGCACTTTACGAGGGTCTTAGCAATCTTATGGACAACGATCTCAGCAACTCCAGCTTGTCTCTCGGTTGTCACCTTTCGGAGATCCACGAATCGTTTTACCTCTCACCAAGTGATCAATGTGACTACTCGGAAAACGCTACAGTTCTCAATCCAGTGAAATTGTACGACTTTGCGGTGGTGAGATACTTGTTTTGTGACAGTCTTCAAGTTGGCAGATTGTTCCAGGCATCCACTACGTTCAATTACATCATTGTCAACACTGCGCCCAGGTACACCATTGAGCGTATTATGCTCTTCAACGTCACAGGTCCCGGAGAAGGCAAGAGTTACGCTAACAACGTGTTGAACTATCAGTTCAGGAGGGTAAAGGGTTGTGTAGAAACACTGACGTCTTTCACCCCGCAAGCTTTCAAGTACAAGCACAATAGGAATTCTGGTGTGGTCATGATAGACGATGCTCATATAACCCACGAGAAGACCATGAAGAGCGTCGATAAGGAGTCTAATGTGATACCCAATACTTTTAAAAACATGTTGGACACTTCCATTCTTGAAAGTGATGTGGTGACAAAAGACGTAAGCACCGGTAAAGTGGAAACCAAAAAGTTTTACACAGTACAGAATTGTGGATTTGCTTGGAACACCAACACTATGGTCTTTGTCAGTGGTGCGTGGGCCAACAGAAGTGTGATTATGCAATCTGAGTTCCCTGACCATGTGACACGCACACGTAGTACCAAGCAGGTACAGGACACGGTAGAGAAACTGAAAATGGATCAAATTGCTGCAATTTGTCTGTACAGACAAAACCTTATACAGTCTGCTACAATGATTGCCGAGTCTGATGTCATGCAATTCAGTGTGAGTTTTGACATTGCTAGAGAAGCTTGTGTAGCTGCCCTAAATGCCAGTCACATTGTGTGCCCAGGAGCCGTCAGCCGCAGGGTTTCCTTGTGCATCAACCAGCTGGTGTTTGCTGAGGCCATGAAGTTGGCCTGTCACTTTGTCTTTGACATATGGATCCCTCCCTGGACCGAGATCCCGGATGAGAAGGCTTGTCCTGACTTGAGGGTTTACATGAAGCAAATGGATGAGAATAGACTGACGGCTCTCAACAAATTGTCATTCGGTGAGATCTGCTTGGAGACTAACGCTGTATACAAACTTTGCACAGCAGCCTGTCTACCTGACATTTGTCCTCGGGTGGTTGACACGCAGGGGCGCTTTGCGTGCAAGGTGTTAGGCTACATCTTGACCCAGATACACGAGCAACATCTTAAGACCAGTTTGAAAAACGGAAACTTGTGCATTTCAGGTGTAGATGTTATGTTTTTCTCACCAAAAGAGATCAAGGGTGGACACGCTGCGGCCAACGAGATGTTATTGTTGTGCTCAGCATGTACAGTCCCGCCTCGTGCTGGTAAGATAGAGACCTACAATCTGTGCACTTACAGGTACGCCACTAACACTAACACGCCTCATAACAGGAGACTACAATCGAATCATTACAAGAAAATAGGATCTGTCGTCGTTCCACTTGAAGCTGTCTATGACATGCTGGCCCTTTATGCGCCAACGTCACACTCTGGCTTTTGGGAGAAGATCACAGTCTCGATGACAGAGGCTTACAAGAATGGAAATTTTCAACAAGTCAATGCATTTGGACAATGTTCCATTGACAGCAGCACTGAGCAGCAGCTTATATTGAGATTCACACTGGACTTCAACGCTGACCCAATTTGCTCTGTGATATTAGAAGCGACATCGGTCATCAAACCTCTTAACGAACTCACTTTCAACAAGTGTCCCCTGGGAGGGGAGACGTTTCAATGTTCTGCACCTTTGTATTACGGGGGGGTTATTAGAAGGACGATGTCTCAAAATGCCCCTAAGGAAGCGTATGACAAAGGTCACCTGAAAGAATCCAGACTCGGTCCAAAAGGCACCTTCCACGGTCCCAGATTGAGTGTTTATTCAACAGACTACTCTGGTGTACCAGTGAAAAACGTTAGCTCATTTTGTAATACGCGGACCGTCTATCATCAAGACAAGATATTTTTAAGAGTCAACCGTGCTGACCATGGTCACTTACTTGAACTAGAGGAGGATTGGGAGTGGAAGGACGCTGTTGGGGTGTTCAACAACGTTCACGGCGTAGACACGTTTTCCGTGGTTATGTTGAAACGTGACTATGCTACTACCATGATGGCCGTAAAGGGAGAGTTGATAACTAAAAGGCCTCGACGGTCAACAAAACTCATGGCCATGATAAAGGCTTTACGCGATTCCGACGGGCGCGCAGCCCTTGCTATGAGAAAGGGTATAGAGACACAAGATCGAAGGACTCAACCTTTCACTACAAGTAGTCAGCAACCTAAAAGGAATGCCACTCAACATTACTCGGGGGATGAGCTTGTGGCGAAAAGGAGAAAGGTGGCCAGGGTGGAAGATACAGAAAACTGATGTAGCTCTGCAAGAAATAAAATTCTCCATAGGCACTGCTAGCTGGTTCCTCCAACCCAGTAGCCTTCTTCAAACCAACCGAACAGTCAAACATGTATATAATGTCCCATACTTAAGGCTTGTTCCTCAAGTGAAAATAACTCTCTGTCACACCATTGTGTCTAGAAGACTAGAATTGAGATCATAAGTTTAGAATGTCGGATAGAGTGTGCAATTCGTCATGGTGGGAAGGAGCTTGTGGACATGGCAGCCATAAATCATTGACAAAAGCAATTCAACCGTTTTTAAGTTTTCACAAGCCTGATAATGCTCATGTTGAGCGTTTGGATTTTTGGAAGACAGTATCAGTTGTAGTTGGCAATATTCTCAAAGGCACAAGCCTGCGTTTGGATCACGGCAGTAGTTGTCTGTCAGATTTGATAACAAAGATGTCATTGCTGACCTTGCCTCAAATTAATGAAATTTTGGCAGTAGGAAGCGGGACTGGCCTAGCGGAAGCCTACATTGGATATACAGCACTCAAAGCGAAGGTAGTTCACATAACTGACATCGAACCTCCTCATGATATGGTCGAAAAGTTATCTTGCCACGAATCGATTGACAAGTACACTCAAGCAGACGCTTTGATGTTTATATATCCTTTTGCAGGAGCTTCAGGTTACGAAGGAGACATAGGAAAATTCAAAGGAGACTACATTGTAATGATCGGAGAAGTTACTACCCTTGGACACCCTAATCGGTCAAAATGTATGAGGCAAATAAGTCTAGATTTTGAAGAACGTTTAAAAGTGAAAATGGGCACTTGTACGGCTTTTTGCTGTAATAAGCACATGTTTCTATACAGCAGAAAATGCAAGGAAGGCAACAACACGATCAACGGTCCTACAAGTTAAAAATTGGATTGATGAAATGATACAGTGTCATCATTACACCATTTTTTATTATTATTAATTAATAGTACATGTATAATTGCACCAAATTGAATGAATAATGGTGTAAACACTGTCTTGTATCTAATAAATAACATTTTACACACAGTCCTCTTTTTCAATTTATTTTCAGTTCAAATGCACATTGTTATTGACAGCACGGTATCCATGACGGGTCCGCATATAATGCCTATTCAACAAATGTTTAGAATACATTTGACCCTTTATTCTATATCTGTGACACATAGTTGGTCGCAGATATAGAATAAAGGGTCACATTTATGCACAGATGTGAGGTATGAGATGGATTTGAGGTGTTATTATTTCCGAACATTAGATGGCAGCAACGACTAGGGCAGGGTAATTGTCTGTTTTTTTTTTTTGAACATGTTGTTATCCAAAGCTATTTACAGTAAATATGTGTCAGGGAAGTTTGTCCTACAAGTTAAAGATGGCTACAAAAATTGTATAATGTCAAATTGAAGACTGGATTTATTAAATTATATGTAACGTTTCAACATTAGACCATCTTTAACTTGAAACCCCCATCCAAGGTCGTTCGTTCCTCCAACTCACACCGACCCGTGAAAGCCAATCAACCGAAACTTGAACAGTCCAACGTGTAGCCCATATAATGTCACATACGCAAGGCTCGTTCCTCAAATGAAAAGCCCCGGAGCCCACAATTCAATCATGGCAACACCAAGAGGAGATTATGATCACTATTCCGTTGATTATGTTGACTGATAAGTTGTCTGTTTTAGGAAAGAGATAACCCTTTGCAGGTGTTCCATGGTGTTTTGCTGAACAATCTGGGTTATTTTGGCAAATGTATTTAAAGGTTTGAGAATGTTCTCTTTTTTCTCGAGAGATGAGCCAAAGCAATCGAGAAGGAACTTTTCATTTTGGGGGCATTGACTATTTATATGAGAAAATGATTTGGTTTTGAAGCATGAGTTAACTGTTTTGGGTGAGATATGACCTTTTGAAGGTGATCTATGTAGTTGTGCTGAACCATATAGGCTATTTTGCTAAATGCACGTGGAGCTTTGAGAATGTAATTTCTGTTTCAAGAATTGAGCCAAACCAATGGAGAAAAACTGTAATAGCAAGCTTACATGAGAACATACTACAGGTTTTTTCAATCGCTAAGAAGCGCTTACCCATACTTTGGATACTTTTTCTAACTCTCTAACTCTTAACACAATTAGCACAGCATCAGTCTTTTTTGGCCATACAATTCACATATTTCATGTCTTTTTCACACAATATGCTGTCAGTGAAGACATTTCCACAACGCTTACATTTTCTTAACAGACAACCTACACCTCCCAACAAAATGATTGATTGTTTGTGTAGTATTTATGAATGGTAACACACAACATCCCACAATAGCAAAAACAATTATCCAAACCTTAGATACAGTATAAAAACATCTGCTTCTGCAATGATATTAGTTCAAAAACAACATGTCTCAGCAAAAAAAAGAAAAGAAAAGACAATTCAAAAATGGACACACAGCTGATTTATGTTGGGTAAAGTGGGCCAACCACAGCTGATTCCAGTGTAGCCTAGACTCAGAGGCAGGGGTTATTTCCTTCAATTACTATAAAAGAAGGACTTTGAGGAGAGATGTTGTTGGATTTAGGAAACAGAAACAGACAAAAACAAACACTGTAATGTTTGGACGAGGAAGAGCAAGGGGCCCAGGGAGATTCGAGCAGGCCCAGTGAGAGATGGAGGGAGAGGTGCAGGTACAGTGAGAGGAGCAGGGCTGGGGATAAGACCACGCCCAAGGAGAGGGCAAGGTAGAGGTGTAAGAATGCATGGTGGTGGCATTCCAAGGGCTGCAAGAACAGTAGTCAGTGATGAACTTCGTACCACTATCATTGACCATGTAATCAACCACTGTCTTTCATTACTGTAAGAGAGGCTGGTGAAAGAGTGCAACCCAAGTTGAGGCGGTCAATGGTTGCCTCCATTATACGCATCTTTCAACAAACCAATATTTTGTTCACTGTAAGCATTACTGTAAAACCTTTTCTGTTCTATTACTGTATACTGTGTTTCTACTGTACTTCCTTTAGTAAACAGTAAGAAAAGAAAAGAAACTGATTTGCTTTTTACTGAAATGTGTTTGAACGTGAACATTATTGTATATGTGGACATACAGTTCCCAACCAAGACATTTAGTGTAAAAGATGGATTGCATGTTTTGCATGCAAATACCTGAAACATAAGTCTATGCAGTTTTTATAATGTCAACAATAGCCAGTATTTTGAAACCTGGTGTACTTTGATTGACTGCATGTACCTTGTGAAGTGAAAACAAGTGTTATTCTTTGACAGAATAATTTCATTTTGAGTCAGATTTCCAGTGTTTTGGTAAAGTCAGTGTGTGCAGAGAAGCATGTGTTCTGTCTTGAAATGGAGAGTTAGTATATATTTAACAAAATGTGTGTTTGAGAAGAAAATTATCCATTTGGCCAATTGTGTTTTGTAGGTGTCAGTCTGTGTTAAGAGTTTAGAAAAAGTATCCAAAGTATGGGTAAGCGCTTCTTAGCGATTGAAAAAAAAAACTGTAACTAGAATCCAATGACTAGTTCTATTGATTAGTGAATAATGTAAGCACACAGGAAATCGCAATTTCTTCCACACTGTATGGTGGAAGGCAAACATTTACAGAAAAAAATGCTGGTTGGTGTTGAACTATTCTTGTATTTGGACACCACGGTGAAAGCTAACATTGGGTTAGGGTTAGGGTTAGGGCTGGACATATCCAACCAGTCACAAGATCCAACCAATTCTCTCTCTCTGTAAAAAAAACCCTGTAAAAATAGTTTTGTTATCAGCTAGTTTCTCACAATTCACAAGGCCGGTAGATAAAAATTCAGATTTCTCAGACAAACTCAGTCCAACGTGGGACCCTCAGTCCAACGTGGGACCCTCAGTCCAACGTGGGACCCGCCCCCCCCCCCCCCCCCCTCCTACTCCCACACACACACACACACACACACACACACACACACACACACACACACACACACACACACACACAGACACACACTATATAACGACTCAAAACACTTATCCAACATTCAGAACTCAGGTCGTTATCATGTCTTCAGAATCAGTAATGCTGGAACTTTACAAGCACGACATTGCTGAGCGTCAATACTGTTCCATAGATTTAGTTACGGAGCTGCTCTCAGAGGAGTACGAGTCTGAGGACGATGATCTTCTCCGATCCTATAGCAGTACAACTAATTCGGTTAAGATGATGTACAAATTAATTGAACGTAGCCTCAAGACAAATGAGCGAGCAAGTACATTCCTAACGGCAGTCCGACAGCGAAATGTTTATCTGTTTAGAGATTTGGAGGAAATAGGACCAATGGGAAAGTTCGGTAAGTAGAAAAAGCTAGTTAAATAAAGTTCTGTTGTCAATAATAACTTATCCCACATTGAGGTGTTGTGTTTTTTTTCCAGTCAGGAGGGACCCTCCTGCAATAAGGCTTTCATATCGGGTGTGTGCTGCTCTTGGCCAGAACGTGGAGGATATTTTTAAAATGCCCTTGCTATCGAGGTACAACCGGAGAATCACAACTATATTGCCTGCGGTCGACGTACTCTTGACGTATGACCAATTACTTCCCGAAGAATGTGCCGACTTACGAACATACCAAGATGATAGAAATACTCTGATTACTTTATTGAAGACACTCTGTGGTGACGTGAACATTTCAGAACCTTCTAGACGTTTTATTTCGTTGGTGATATCGTCCTATAACATGTTTGTCTTTGATGTCCACCGCATCTCCGCGGAAGCTGTATTTGCCTTTGTGTAATACATTTTAGTCATTTCCAAACCCCACTGTTCACAGCTGTGCATTGCAAAAATAATAATAATAAATACGGTGGGCTGACTACGAATATGCACTTCTTACATTTTTTTCTCCATTGGCATAATTTCCTTGTGGACATCATCACCTGCACAACAGTTCACTACACTATCAAAATCTTTCAGGCACATAATACCATGAAAAACATAATGGTAGGCTATATACTGTAATATGGATCTCTTGGATCATCTGCTTGTCATCAGATGATGTCGGACACATCCGATCACCAATCACACAGTAAGTTTAGTTAGCTGACAGGAGCAATGCAGCAGTATAAATGCTTATAAATGCAGTATAAATTTTACATGTATTCATTTAGCTTTTATCCAAAGTGACTTCCAAGAGAGAGCTTTACAAAAGTGCATAGGTCAATGATCCTAAACAACGAGATAACATTGTGGTTAGCCAAAACATGAAGCAGACATTATTGTTGCTTGCTTTTCTACAGGTACACTCTTGCACTTTTGAGGTTCATGTTGTTTAGTTGTAACTTGTTTGGCTACATGCTGTTATGGTTCTTCTCTTTGGAACTTACTGTATTTGGGTTTTTTCACAATGTATGCTTCATGTTTTGGCTACCCGAAATGTTTGGGGCTTTCGCGTTGTTTTGATCAGTGACATATGCACACTATGAATAAATGTAAATGTAGATTGAGACACATTGTATTCTGGAAAGAAAACATCTACTACAGTAACTGTAGCACAGTGCACATAAGGGATATTTCTAAGGTTCACTGCCATACTGACAAAACATCTAAACATTTTGACCTGCAGTGTTTACACAATGCCAAAGGGACTTTTCATTTTGAGGGCACTGATTATTTGGATGAGAAAAGGATTTCGTTTTGACTTTGTTGACAGTTGTCTGTTATGGGAAAGAGATGACCCTTTGCAGGTGTTCCATGGTGCTTTGCTGAACTATCTGGGTTATCTTGGCAAATGTATTTAAAGGTTTGAGAATGTTCTCTTTTTTCTCGAGAGATGAGCCAAAGCAATCGAGAAGGAACTTTTCATTTTGGGGGCATTGACTATTTATATGAGAAAATTATTTGGTTTTGAAGCATGAGTTAACTGTTTTGGGTGAGATATGACCTTTTGAAGGTGATCTATGTAGTTGTGCTGAACCATATAGGCTATTTTGCTAAATGCACGTGGAGCTTTGAGAATGTAATTTCTGTCCTGGCTTGAAATGTGAATAATGATATCAGAAACTAAAAACACATGTTTTGAATGTAAATTGGCAAGACGTTTTTGACACTTGCACATCGAAACATTTAATGTAACGATTAATGCCGGCCTATATTCAACATGTGAGAACTGTCGAATCAAATCACCTTTATAGCATAAATAGATTCTATGATCATGTTTTTCCTAGAGCAAAATTAAAACGAATTATAACAGGCCCTAATGAAAAAAGCAAGTCATTTCCTATAGTTTGGAGATAAATTACAGGAAATGAAAATAAGGCCTACTTGACACAGACAGTGGTCTTTATTAAACGAATACATTACATATAGAGGGATTTAAATATCATATTTATTTATTTAAAAACAAAAGAATTGTTTCGATCAGATACATTTTATTTAAACATTTCATTTTTTTAAAGAGTAGAAAACATTGCAGCCTACATTTAGTCTTTAGATTTTTTTTTTAAACACACAGATTAGTAAAAAGTTAGACATGACAATTCACTCGCTTTAATGATTATGTATAGGATATGTAGTTATATTCTAATTAAATAAATCTAAATTCTACATAATAAAAAAAATACCTATTCCATTTATTTCTTTAAAAATAAAAGAATTGTTTTGATCAGATATATTTTATTTAAACATTTCATTTAAAAAAAAGAGTGGAAAAACATTCCAACCATAAGTCTTTTTTATACTGATTTAAAATAACACAGATTATTACAAAGTTAGATATGACTTGCTTAATGATTATAAATGATTGCAAATACTAACGCATATTATAATGAAAGAAAAAAAATGTAAATACCCTATAACAAATTTAGATATGCAGATATGCTCTTGCTTGAATGTATTAAAAATAACATCAAGCCAAAGTTGTTTATAAAAGCTTAGAAAATAACTTCCACATCAGACCACATACATTTAACCCCTTCAAAAGCAGAGCAGCATGCGTTCATAGCAGTCTGTCAGATGGGACGCTAAAGTAAGTTGCAGATATCTTTAGTATTCTGTGGAGATTACGAATTTCGTCATCACAGACAGGGCATCTCTCTGACTGACACAAACAAGTTACGTGGCCACAATGACTTACCCACTGTTGTTTTTCACAACAACAAGATAGGCCTACGGCCTGCATGTCGAATGGAATAGCACGGCTCACATTCTGGCAAAAACCACACAACACAAGACCTGATTCTTCATGCTGCATACATTCGGCGCATGTTTGGCATATCAGATGACCGCATTTGAGATAGCTATTCGCACTACCAAGACATCTGATACAAGAAAACGTTTCCACTTCTTGAACTGCTGGTGTGTTGCTTGGGGCTGGTTCTCCGTTAGATGTATCTGAGATTAAACATTAGGAAGCTTTTAGCCTATAGCAGGTCTAAACAAAATCTTTAGGTTTGATTATGGTTTTGATTTATCTCACCCACGAGGCGAAGACCACGGCAATCTCCTAATTCCTCCATTGTTTTGTTTCCGACGTCTAGATGTGACCCGTCAACCCCAGTGACAGAAGGAGAGAATCTTCCATCCTCTTCTAGAACGCTGTTTAGGGAAAGTTGGGGATCGGAAAAAAATACCACTACGGGAAGCCTTCTGCCGTCCCCATTACCGCGCGTCAGATCGTATGGCCTGTGTTTTAATATATTAGGCGAGCTTTTTATTACCAAGCTGTACAGATTATGGTGGAATCCGTAAGATTTTTTAAAAAAATCATTAGATTTGACGATCATGTTTACATTCGCCATTGTGAACCCGTGCACTATGAGTGCAATACATGGGGCGTTCGTTGAGAGAGACAGCTCTTCGTTCCAGATGTTCGAGGAGAGAAATCCATTCCCTCTGAGCAACTCGAACACAGACTGCGGCTGATTACAGGTAATTGATCTCATGGTCTGACCAACCAAGACCGTGAGTTGGTGAGGTACCTATATAGAACCAGACAAAGTTTCAGTGAGTATTATTCATTTAAAGCACATGGCTTGGCACATCCTGTCAACACAATCCAGAAGAAAAACAAAAACAGTAGAATTTACTTACATGTCTGCAATTCAATTTAAAGGCTGTTTCGTCATCCGCTCGGATAAACTGATATGCCGATTGCCAGCTCTCTGCTTGGAGAAGATCTACCACTTTCTTCACATGTTCAAAAAAGCTACCGATGAACTGAATCGGTGTGTGAAGAAAAGAGGCCTCGTTTGAAAAATCTGCGAGCGGAGATGTTAACAATGCGTTAACATCTTGTAATTGAAAAGATTTGCAGTCTCGATCAGCCCACAGACTTTCAGCCAATCTCAAAATCTCGTTGGAATATCTAGTTACGTTTTTCTTTGCGAGTTGAACCATAATTACTGTCAAATTGTTTAGAAGTAACTGGTGTGTCCAGTTGGTCATAAAGAATTTTTGGACGCCTTCTGTAGGTAAATTGATGAGACTCTCTGGTGGGAGCTTCCACTTCAAAAAGATGGTGGAACACTCCATTGCAGATTTCTTGCTCAAGATGCTCTCACTAAGATAGGCTGTAGTTTTTATAGTAAAATCTGAAAACGCCCATCACTAAGGTATTTAGTCTAGCGTTTGTGGGAGATATTTCTGCTCAGCTGCAGCTGTGAAAACAATTATAGTTCTCGTGGGATTAACAGTATATTATGAATACGCTTACAGCTGCATGTCTCTCTCAAGACATTTTGATGTGAGGTTTCCCACAGTTCTGTGTACTTGTGTGTTATGCCAGGTGCTTGCGTTGTCTTGTCTTAAGAATTTCAGTGCCCAGTCTAACCTTGTGTTGCTCTCTGCACCTGACAAATAAAAGACTCCAACTGGAACCTCCAACCTATTCTAGGCTATGTGCACATTTTTATAACCAATTCTACGTCGCAATATGAGGTTTTTCCGGGGCTGAAGGGATAGAGTGGCCGCCTCTCGATACCAAGCTCTCCAGTTCGAAGCTCGTCCGACACAGTTCATTTATTTATTTTTCAAATCTAGGAGATGAATACAATGTTAAATTCCATACAGAGTTCTTTGTGGTTTAGTGATAAGAAATTACACAATAAAACAATTACAGTTTTTCATGATTGCTAAAACACATTTCTTGAAGCAGTCAACCATTCTCTCAAGACATTTTGATGCGAGGTTTCCCACATAGGCCTACTTGTCGCCACTCTGGACTGGCTAACCTGAGATGCTCCGCAGGGATGTTATCCATTAGTTTTCTCATCCGCTAGTTTCCCACAATTCAGACACAAAACAGGTTGATAACAATTTAGATTTCTCAGACAAACTGATTCTCACACTAAAAGCCATGCTGAAAGTCCACCGTGGGACCAAGAGATGAGATAAGAACCAAAACTGTATCCATAATATAAAATATACAGAAATCCACGTAGAATTTATTCAACCTTTTTTCAACCTTTATTCAACAGTTGTTTTTTGTGTATTAGGGTTAGTATAGCGTACTATTTATTGTTATCTGTAATTTAGGAAATTTTAGTGTTAGGGTTAGTATAGTCGTTTATTTATTGATATCTGTATATTTAGGAAGTTTACTTATCTAAGCTCAGTATAGATGTAAATTTGTTCTGTGTACTTGTATGTTATGCCAGGTGCTTGCGTTGTCTTGTCTTAAGAATTTCAGTGCCCAGTCTAACCTTGTGTTGCTCTCTGCACCTGACAAATAAAAGACTCCAACTGGAACCTCCAACCTATTCTAGGCTATGTGCACATTTTTATAACCAATTCTACGTCGCAATATGAGGTTTTTCCGGGGCTGAAGGGATAGAGTGGCCGCCTCTCGATACCAAGCTCTCCAGTTCGAAGCTCGTCCGACACAGTTCATTTATTTATTTTTCAAATCTAGGAGATGAATACAATGTTAAATTCCATACAGAGTTCTTTGTGGTTTAGTGATAAGAAATTACACAATAAAACAATTACAGTTTTTCATGATTGCTAAAACACATTTCTTGAAGCAGTCAACCATTCTCTCAAGACATTTTGATGCGAGGTTTCCCACATAGGCCTACTTGTCGCCACTCTGGACTGGCTAACCTGAGATGCTCCGCAGGGATGTTATCCATTAGTTTTCTCATCCGCTAGTTTCCCACAATTCAGACACAAAACAGGTTGATAACAATTTAGATTTCTCAGACAAACTGATTCTCACACTAAAAGCCATGCTGAAAGTCCACCGTGGGACCAAGAGATGAGATAAGAACCAAAACTGTATCCATAATATAAAATATACAGAAATCCACGTAGAATTTATTCAACCTTTTTTCAACCTTTATTCAACAGTTGTTTTTTGTGTATTAGGGTTAGTATAGCGTACTATTTATTGTTATCTGTAATTTAGGAAATTTTAGTGTTAGGGTTAGTATAGTCGTTTATTTATTGATATCTGTATATTTAGGAAGTTTACTTATCTAAGCTCAGTATAGATGTAAATTTGTTCTGTGTACTTGTATGTTATGCCAGGTGCTTGCGTTGTCTTGTCTTAAGAATTTCAGTGCCCAGTCTAACCTTGTGTTGCTCTCTGCACCTGACAAATAAAAGACTCCAACTGGAACCTCCAACCTATTCTAGGCTATGTGCACATTTTTATAACCAATTCTACGTCGCAATATGAGGTTTTTCCGGGGCTGAAGGGATAGAGTGGCCGCCTCTCGATACCAAGCTCTCCAGTTCGAAGCTCGTCCGACACAGTTCATTTATTTATTTTTCAAATCTAGGAGATGAATACAATGTTAAATTCCATACAGAGTTCTTTGTGGTTTAGTGATAAGAAATTACACAATAAAACAATTACAGTTTTTCATGATTGCTAAAACACATTTCTTGAAGCAGTCAACCATTCTCTCAAGACATTTTGATGCGAGGTTTCCCACATAGGCCTACTTGTCGCCACTCTGGACTGGCTAACCTGAGATGCTCCGCAGGGATGTTATCCATTAGTTTTCTCATCCGCTAGTTTCCCACAATTCAGACACAAAACAGGTTGATAACAATTTAGATTTCTCAGACAAACTGATTCTCACACTAAAAGCCATGCTGAAAGTCCACCGTGGGACCAAGAGATGAGATAAGAACCAAAACTGTATCCATAATATAAAATATACAGAAATCCACGTAGAATTTATTCAACCTTTTTTCAACCTTTATTCAACAGTTGTTTTTTGTGTATTAGGGTTAGTATAGCGTACTATTTATTGTTATCTGTAATTTAGGAAATTTTAGTGTTAGGGTTAGTATAGTCGTTTATTTATTGATATCTGTATATTTAGGAAGTTTACTTATCTAAGCTCAGTATAGATGTAAATTTGTTCTGTGTACTTGTATGTTATGCCAGGTGCTTGCGTTGTCTTGTCTTAAGAATTTCAGTGCCCAGTCTAACCTTGTGTTGCTCTCTGCACCTGACAAATAAAAGACTCCAACTGGAACCTCCAACCTATTCTAGGCTATGTGCACATTTTTATAACCAATTCTACGTCGCAATATGAGGTTTTTCCGGGGCTGAAGGGATAGAGTGGCCGCCTCTCGATACCAAGCTCTCCAGTTCGAAGCTCGTCCGACACAGTTCATTTATTTATTTTTCAAATCTAGGAGATGAATACAATGTTAAATTCCATACAGAGTTCTTTGTGGTTTAGTGATAAGAAATTACACAATAAAACAATTACAGTTTTTCATGATTGCTAAAACACATTTCTTGAAGCAGTCAACCATTCTCTCAAGACATTTTGATGCGAGGTTTCCCACATAGGCCTACTTGTCGCCACTCTGGACTGGCTAACCTGAGATGCTCCGCAGGGATGTTATCCATTAGTTTTCTCATCCGCTAGTTTCCCACAATTCAGACACAAAACAGGTTGATAACAATTTAGATTTCTCAGACAAACTGATTCTCACACTAAAAGCCATGCTGAAAGTCCACCGTGGGACCAAGAGATGAGATAAGAACCAAAACTGTATCCATAATATAAAATATACAGAAATCCACGTAGAATTTATTCAACCTTTTTTCAACCTTTATTCAACAGTTGTTTTTTGTGTATTAGGGTTAGTATAGCGTACTATTTATTGTTATCTGTAATTTAGGAAATTTTAGTGTTAGGGTTAGTATAGTCGTTTATTTATTGATATCTGTATATTTAGGAAGTTTACTTATCTAAGCTCAGTATAGATGTAAATTTGTTCTGTGTACTTGTATGTTATGCCAGGTGCTTGCGTTGTCTTGTCTTAAGAATTTCAGTGCCCAGTCTAACCTTGTGTTGCTCTCTGCACCTGACAAATAAAAGACTCCAACTGGAACCTCCAACCTATTCTAGGCTATGTGCACATTTTTATAACCAATTCTACGTCGCAATATGAGGTTTTTCCGGGGCTGAAGGGATAGAGTGGCCGCCTCTCGATACCAAGCTCTCCAGTTCGAAGCTCGTCCGACACAGTTCATTTATTTATTTTTCAAATCTAGGAGATGAATACAATGTTAAATTCCATACAGAGTTCTTTGTGGTTTAGTGATAAGAAATTACACAATAAAACAATTACAGTTTTTCATGATTGCTAAAACACATTTCTTGAAGCAGTCAACCATTCTCTCAAGACATTTTGATGCGAGGTTTCCCACATAGGCCTACTTGTCGCCACTCTGGACTGGCTAACCTGAGATGCTCCGCAGGGATGTTATCCATTAGTTTTCTCATCCGCTAGTTTCCCACAATTCAGACACAAAACAGGTTGATAACAATTTAGATTTCTCAGACAAACTGATTCTCACACTAAAAGCCATGCTGAAAGTCCACCGTGGGACCAAGAGATGAGATAAGAACCAAAACTGTATCCATAATATAAAATATACAGAAATCCACGTAGAATTTATTCAACCTTTTTTCAACCTTTATTCAACAGTTGTTTTTTGTGTATTAGGGTTAGTATAGCGTACTATTTATTGTTATCTGTAATTTAGGAAATTTTAGTGTTAGGGTTAGTATAGTCGTTTATTTATTGATATCTGTATATTTAGGAAGTTTACTTATCTAAGCTCAGTATAGATGTAAATTTGTTCTGTGTACTTGTATGTTATGCCAGGTGCTTGCGTTGTCTTGTCTTAAGAATTTCAGTGCCCAGTCTAACCTTGTGTTGCTCTCTGCACCTGACAAATAAAAGACTCCAACTGGAACCTCCAACCTATTCTAGGCTATGTGCACATTTTTATAACCAATTCTACGTCGCAATATGAGGTTTTTCCGGGGCTGAAGGGATAGAGTGGCCGCCTCTCGATACCAAGCTCTCCAGTTCGAAGCTCGTCCGACACAGTTCATTTATTTATTTTTCAAATCTAGGAGATGAATACAATGTTAAATTCCATACAGAGTTCTTTGTGGTTTAGTGATAAGAAATTACACAATAAAACAATTACAGTTTTTCATGATTGCTAAAACACATTTCTTGAAGCAGTCAACCATTCTCTCAAGACATTTTGATGCGAGGTTTCCCACATAGGCCTACTTGTCGCCACTCTGGACTGGCTAACCTGAGATGCTCCGCAGGGATGTTATCCATTAGTTTTCTCATCCGCTAGTTTCCCACAATTCAGACACAAAACAGGTTGATAACAATTTAGATTTCTCAGACAAACTGATTCTCACACTAAAAGCCATGCTGAAAGTCCACCGTGGGACCAAGAGATGAGATAAGAACCAAAACTGTATCCATAATATAAAATATACAGAAATCCACGTAGAATTTATTCAACCTTTTTTCAACCTTTATTCAACAGTTGTTTTTTGTGTATTAGGGTTAGTATAGCGTACTATTTATTGTTATCTGTAATTTAGGAAATTTTAGTGTTAGGGTTAGTATAGTCGTTTATTTATTGATATCTGTATATTTAGGAAGTTTACTTATCTAAGCTCAGTATAGATGTAAATTTGTTCTGTGTACTTGTATGTTATGCCAGGTGCTTGCGTTGTCTTGTCTTAAGAATTTCAGTGCCCAGTCTAACCTTGTGTTGCTCTCTGCACCTGACAAATAAAAGACTCCAACTGGAACCTCCAACCTATTCTAGGCTATGTGCACATTTTTATAACCAATTCTACGTCGCAATATGAGGTTTTTCCGGGGCTGAAGGGATAGAGTGGCCGCCTCTCGATACCAAGCTCTCCAGTTCGAAGCTCGTCCGACACAGTTCATTTATTTATTTTTCAAATCTAGGAGATGAATACAATGTTAAATTCCATACAGAGTTCTTTGTGGTTTAGTGATAAGAAATTACACAATAAAACAATTACAGTTTTTCATGATTGCTAAAACACATTTCTTGAAGCAGTCAACCATTCTCTCAAGACATTTTGATGCGAGGTTTCCCACATAGGCCTACTTGTCGCCACTCTGGACTGGCTAACCTGAGATGCTCCGCAGGGATGTTATCCATTAGTTTTCTCATCCGCTAGTTTCCCACAATTCAGACACAAAACAGGTTGATAACAATTTAGATTTCTCAGACAAACTGATTCTCACACTAAAAGCCATGCTGAAAGTCCACCGTGGGACCAAGAGATGAGATAAGAACCAAAACTGTATCCATAATATAAAATATACAGAAATCCACGTAGAATTTATTCAACCTTTTTTCAACCTTTATTCAACAGTTGTTTTTTGTGTATTAGGGTTAGTATAGCGTACTATTTATTGTTATCTGTAATTTAGGAAATTTTAGTGTTAGGGTTAGTATAGTCGTTTATTTATTGATATCTGTATATTTAGGAAGTTTACTTATCTAAGCTCAGTATAGATGTAAATTTGTTCTGTGTACTTGTATGTTATGCCAGGTGCTTGCGTTGTCTTGTCTTAAGAATTTCAGTGCCCAGTCTAACCTTGTGTTGCTCTCTGCACCTGACAAATAAAAGACTCCAACTGGAACCTCCAACCTATTCTAGGCTATGTGCACATTTTTATAACCAATTCTACGTCGCAATATGAGGTTTTTCCGGGGCTGAAGGGATAGAGTGGCCGCCTCTCGATACCAAGCTCTCCAGTTCGAAGCTCGTCCGACACAGTTCATTTATTTATTTTTCAAATCTAGGAGATGAATACAATGTTAAATTCCATACAGAGTTCTTTGTGGTTTAGTGATAAGAAATTACACAATAAAACAATTACAGTTTTTCATGATTGCTAAAACACATTTCTTGAAGCAGTCAACCATTCTCTCAAGACATTTTGATGCGAGGTTTCCCACATAGGCCTACTTGTCGCCACTCTGGACTGGCTAACCTGAGATGCTCCGCAGGGATGTTATCCATTAGTTTTCTCATCCGCTAGTTTCCCACAATTCAGACACAAAACAGGTTGATAACAATTTAGATTTCTCAGACAAACTGATTCTCACACTAAAAGCCATGCTGAAAGTCCACCGTGGGACCAAGAGATGAGATAAGAACCAAAACTGTATCCATAATATAAAATATACAGAAATCCACGTAGAATTTATTCAACCTTTTTTCAACCTTTATTCAACAGTTGTTTTTTGTGTATTAGGGTTAGTATAGCGTACTATTTATTGTTATCTGTAATTTAGGAAATTTTAGTGTTAGGGTTAGTATAGTCGTTTATTTATTGATATCTGTATATTTAGGAAGTTTACTTATCTAAGCTCAGTATAGATGTAAATTTGTTCTGTGTACTTGTATGTTATGCCAGGTGCTTGCGTTGTCTTGTCTTAAGAATTTCAGTGCCCAGTCTAACCTTGTGTTGCTCTCTGCACCTGACAAATAAAAGACTCCAACTGGAACCTCCAACCTATTCTAGGCTATGTGCACATTTTTATAACCAATTCTACGTCGCAATATGAGGTTTTTCCGGGGCTGAAGGGATAGAGTGGCCGCCTCTCGATACCAAGCTCTCCAGTTCGAAGCTCGTCCGACACAGTTCATTTATTTATTTTTCAAATCTAGGAGATGAATACAATGTTAAATTCCATACAGAGTTCTTTGTGGTTTAGTGATAAGAAATTACACAATAAAACAATTACAGTTTTTCATGATTGCTAAAACACATTTCTTGAAGCAGTCAACCATTCTCTCAAGACATTTTGATGCGAGGTTTCCCACATAGGCCTACTTGTCGCCACTCTGGACTGGCTAACCTGAGATGCTCCGCAGGGATGTTATCCATTAGTTTTCTCATCCGCTAGTTTCCCACAATTCAGACACAAAACAGGTTGATAACAATTTAGATTTCTCAGACAAACTGATTCTCACACTAAAAGCCATGCTGAAAGTCCACCGTGGGACCAAGAGATGAGATAAGAACCAAAACTGTATCCATAATATAAAATATACAGAAATCCACGTAGAATTTATTCAACCTTTTTTCAACCTTTATTCAACAGTTGTTTTTTGTGTATTAGGGTTAGTATAGCGTACTATTTATTGTTATCTGTAATTTAGGAAATTTTAGTGTTAGGGTTAGTATAGTCGTTTATTTATTGATATCTGTATATTTAGGAAGTTTACTTATCTAAGCTCAGTATAGATGTAAATTTGTTCTGTGTACTTGTATGTTATGCCAGGTGCTTGCGTTGTCTTGTCTTAAGAATTTCAGTGCCCAGTCTAACCTTGTGTTGCTCTCTGCACCTGACAAATAAAAGACTCCAACTGGAACCTCCAACCTATTCTAGGCTATGTGCACATTTTTATAACCAATTCTACGTCGCAATATGAGGTTTTTCCGGGGCTGAAGGGATAGAGTGGCCGCCTCTCGATACCAAGCTCTCCAGTTCGAAGCTCGTCCGACACAGTTCATTTATTTATTTTTCAAATCTAGGAGATGAATACAATGTTAAATTCCATACAGAGTTCTTTGTGGTTTAGTGATAAGAAATTACACAATAAAACAATTACAGTTTTTCATGATTGCTAAAACACATTTCTTGAAGCAGTCAACCATTCTCTCAAGACATTTTGATGCGAGGTTTCCCACATAGGCCTACTTGTCGCCACTCTGGACTGGCTAACCTGAGATGCTCCGCAGGGATGTTATCCATTAGTTTTCTCATCCGCTAGTTTCCCACAATTCAGACACAAAACAGGTTGATAACAATTTAGATTTCTCAGACAAACTGATTCTCACACTAAAAGCCATGCTGAAAGTCCACCGTGGGACCAAGAGATGAGATAAGAACCAAAACTGTATCCATAATATAAAATATACAGAAATCCACGTAGAATTTATTCAACCTTTTTTCAACCTTTATTCAACAGTTGTTTTTTGTGTATTAGGGTTAGTATAGCGTACTATTTATTGTTATCTGTAATTTAGGAAATTTTAGTGTTAGGGTTAGTATAGTCGTTTATTTATTGATATCTGTATATTTAGGAAGTTTACTTATCTAAGCTCAGTATAGATGTAAATTTGTTCTGTGTACTTGTATGTTATGCCAGGTGCTTGCGTTGTCTTGTCTTAAGAATTTCAGTGCCCAGTCTAACCTTGTGTTGCTCTCTGCACCTGACAAATAAAAGACTCCAACTGGAACCTCCAACCTATTCTAGGCTATGTGCACATTTTTATAACCAATTCTACGTCGCAATATGAGGTTTTTCCGGGGCTGAAGGGATAGAGTGGCCGCCTCTCGATACCAAGCTCTCCAGTTCGAAGCTCGTCCGACACAGTTCATTTATTTATTTTTCAAATCTAGGAGATGAATACAATGTTAAATTCCATACAGAGTTCTTTGTGGTTTAGTGATAAGAAATTACACAATAAAACAATTACAGTTTTTCATGATTGCTAAAACACATTTCTTGAAGCAGTCAACCATTCTCTCAAGACATTTTGATGCGAGGTTTCCCACATAGGCCTACTTGTCGCCACTCTGGACTGGCTAACCTGAGATGCTCCGCAGGGATGTTATCCATTAGTTTTCTCATCCGCTAGTTTCCCACAATTCAGACACAAAACAGGTTGATAACAATTTAGATTTCTCAGACAAACTGATTCTCACACTAAAAGCCATGCTGAAAGTCCACCGTGGGACCAAGAGATGAGATAAGAACCAAAACTGTATCCATAATATAAAATATACAGAAATCCACGTAGAATTTATTCAACCTTTTTTCAACCTTTATTCAACAGTTGTTTTTTGTGTATTAGGGTTAGTATAGCGTACTATTTATTGTTATCTGTAATTTAGGAAATTTTAGTGTTAGGGTTAGTATAGTCGTTTATTTATTGATATCTGTATATTTAGGAAGTTTACTTATCTAAGCTCAGTATAGATGTAAATTTGTTCTGTGTACTTGTATGTTATGCCAGGTGCTTGCGTTGTCTTGTCTTAAGAATTTCAGTGCCCAGTCTAACCTTGTGTTGCTCTCTGCACCTGACAAATAAAAGACTCCAACTGGAACCTCCAACCTATTCTAGGCTATGTGCACATTTTTATAACCAATTCTACGTCGCAATATGAGGTTTTTCCGGGGCTGAAGGGATAGAGTGGCCGCCTCTCGATACCAAGCTCTCCAGTTCGAAGCTCGTCCGACACAGTTCATTTATTTATTTTTCAAATCTAGGAGATGAATACAATGTTAAATTCCATACAGAGTTCTTTGTGGTTTAGTGATAAGAAATTACACAATAAAACAATTACAGTTTTTCATGATTGCTAAAACACATTTCTTGAAGCAGTCAACCATTCTCTCAAGACATTTTGATGCGAGGTTTCCCACATAGGCCTACTTGTCGCCACTCTGGACTGGCTAACCTGAGATGCTCCGCAGGGATGTTATCCATTAGTTTTCTCATCCGCTAGTTTCCCACAATTCAGACACAAAACAGGTTGATAACAATTTAGATTTCTCAGACAAACTGATTCTCACACTAAAAGCCATGCTGAAAGTCCACCGTGGGACCAAGAGATGAGATAAGAACCAAAACTGTATCCATAATATAAAATATACAGAAATCCACGTAGAATTTATTCAACCTTTTTTCAACCTTTATTCAACAGTTGTTTTTTGTGTATTAGGGTTAGTATAGCGTACTATTTATTGTTATCTGTAATTTAGGAAATTTTAGTGTTAGGGTTAGTATAGTCGTTTATTTATTGATATCTGTATATTTAGGAAGTTTACTTATCTAAGCTCAGTATAGATGTAAATTTGTTCTGTGTACTTGTATGTTATGCCAGGTGCTTGCGTTGTCTTGTCTTAAGAATTTCAGTGCCCAGTCTAACCTTGTGTTGCTCTCTGCACCTGACAAATAAAAGACTCCAACTGGAACCTCCAACCTATTCTAGGCTATGTGCACATTTTTATAACCAATTCTACGTCGCAATATGAGGTTTTTCCGGGGCTGAAGGGATAGAGTGGCCGCCTCTCGATACCAAGCTCTCCAGTTCGAAGCTCGTCCGACACAGTTCATTTATTTATTTTTCACCAAACACCAAAACTCATTTTTCGCCTTTATAGACGTTGGATGGGACCGGGAAACTCGCTGTTGGCCGTCATGGAGACTGGATTCCGGGTGACGACCTGGTCCAACGTTGGCCCCCATTCATTTGGACTTTGCGTCGGCAGGCTGGGGTTCACCGGGCTCAGCAACTCCTTCTGGTCCTCTACTGTGAACACACACACACACACACACACACACACACACAAACACACACACACACGAAGCAGGCGGCCAGGACACTGAACCTAGCTCTTCAAGAAAGGGCCCCACCTCGGTATTTTTTTTCGTATTTCTGTTTTTTTTGTTGCTTAAGACTCAATAAGAGAAAGTGGCCATATTTAAATAATGTTATTTAAAAAAATTCCGGGGGAGCATGCCCCCGAACCCGTCTAGAAGTTCTGACTCATGACCTCAGTATTTTTTGGGCTCTGCGTACGGCCCTGATCCCACTCACCCCAACTCTCCATCTGCCTGCCTACGCGCTCTGCTTGCTACCTGCCTCGGTGTTTGTGAGACAAATATATTGGTGGAGTTAAGAGTAGACTACCTATGAAGAGAAAACTTAGATTAAAAGTTAGGCCATCACAAGCGGATGTAAATGTGTTATCTTATTAACACCACATTACATACAATGTTAAATGATGGATTCCTTGTGGCTGAATATGAATAATCTGTACTGGGAGTGTGACGCGATGACGTCACATTCAGAATAATCCATGCCTTAATAAAGGTGATGGCATGAAGATAGGCTATATGAATTATACATTATATATTCTATTTTTTTTGCATGTTGACACGTGGTAAGACTTATACAAGTTTTTAAAGTAATTGAATAGGTCATTAAATAATGTGGGCTACACTTAACTAAAATGATAACCATAGCGAACTTACGTGGACTACAAATATGGCGCATATTAGCGTTAAAACATATTGGCGGGGTTGTGGGAAATGTATTTCTTTTTTACTTTCAATTTAAAAACTAATTTTTTGAGAAGATCTTTGTCCTCAGTTACATTTAAATCACTTAATATGACAAATATACATTCATTGGTCTTTTATGAAAGACAAAATGTATCAGTACTCGAAAAGTCAACATTTAAATATCTTTATATGTAAACTTTACTTAACATTATTTGACATCATAATCTTCGAACATGGTTCCAGTATGATGTGAAGAGTGTCAATATTGGTCTAAATACAAAATCCCAGGATGATCCTAGCTTCAGATAGGAAAGGAAATTGAATTGAAAACCAAAACCTGCGAGCCGCTGGCCCTCCCCGCAATGGGAAGGCGGAGCCAGCGCGCTCCCTTACCTAACAGTGAATCTAAAACAAAAACCCGAAAACGTTAGCTTGGTCACCAACTCACCCATGTTATAAGTTAAGTGTTATGTTCTATCACTCATTTACAAATAATGCTCTGTGCTCTGCTGCAGTCATGCTCTGGAGGCAGCCTTCGTTGCAATTGACTCGCCTGGACCATTACAGGTAGAGATCAAAGGGAGAAAACACACAGTATACATTACAGTATATCAAGTTAGGTCTCAGGCGATTACAGCTGTGACTGAGTGATTCAGATCCAAGTGACTTGAATTCAATTCTCTGCATCCTCCTCCTCATCACTATCATCATCATCCGAGCTGTTGCCACGTTGCCAGTCCATGTCTTCTTCCATTTCCCTGTCCTCCTCTTCCACCAGCCTGTTACTTGGTTTGAGAGTGCATCTGTAGGTGCCTGCTATGGTCTGCTGTTGGAGTCTCAGGTCTTGCAGTCTTCTTTTTAGTGCACTGATGAGGCCCTTGGACCCCTCCTCGGTTAATCCATTTGGCAAGCCTGGAAATGTTGTCAATTTATGTTGAAATTAATTTACCGAAGACTATACTAGCAGGATTGGTTTCCACTTAAATAGTTTGACCTATAAATTTGAAAGTGCATGTAGCCAGATCATTTGATTTACACTTACTTCCTGTCTGTGTGCTCACTAAAACAGTGCCCATCAGTGTCTGGACCTTTGCCACTGAGTCCTTGAGGTACTGGCAGTGCTGCTGCATCTCCTTCACAAGGATCTGCTTTTCCTCTTTTAGTCGTGAGGCAAGCATTACGTGGTCAAAGAGCTTCTTCTTTGTGAGGATGTCCACACCGTCTGTCAAGGAATAAAAACATTTGACATTAATAAACTAATTTGATGACATTTTACATGCATACTTAAGTTAAATCTTGATGCAACACCTGTGTTCTGTTCCTGCCAAGGCCAGATCATGCTCTCTGCAGCTTTGTTAGAGAGTTTCTGCACAACTAACTCTGTGTCCACAGGGTCACCATCAGGCTGTTGGTTGTATCTCTGGATGTCTTCCAGCAACCGTTTCTTTTCCTGGGCTATCTTTTGAGTTATTTTCTGTCGCCTTTTGTTGCGATCTGCAAATACAGTAAAAACAATAGTACGTAAAAAGAGCTGCCATGGTAATGAAGATATATCAGTATAGCCTAAGATTTATCTGCATTAGTTATGTTTACACTATACATACCATTCTGTCTGTAAAGGTAGTGCTTTTTCTGACAAATGCTCAAAAAGAGTGCTTCGATTGTGATCTGCAAACTTTGAGCATCAACAGGACCAGGTGCTGTGCTTCCTTGATTAAAGATAAAATAAATACACTTTTAACATTTAGGCTACAGATATGCAGATATTACAACCAAGTGACTGAGAGTGTTTATGAATTGAGTATTTTTCTTACTGCTACTGGCCCACTGCTTGACTTCAACAACCCATTGTTTCAGCATGTCATCACAGCAATGCAACTGCTCCTTTATTGTCTTCAGGCTCTCAGCTACATCCACAGTCTTCTCTACTGTCTGAAAACAACAATACAGAAGGTCTCTTAAACTACCAGAGGTCCTGTACCACTACAATTTCTACTAGGGGGTACTATAACAACCTGATGCATTTTGGGTATAATAAGTAAAAGTTACGTTTATATGTAACTGCTTTAAAAAGTTAATCATCTTCAGTATGTGAACATACCTTCTTGAATCTAGAAGACAAGGCTATATGGAGGCCATTCTCTTTCCGTTCATTCCACCCCATAGCATGGACAGTCAGCATGTCAGTTCTTACTGTGAAGAACAAAACAAAATCACAATACCATTTTGTAAAACATGTACATTTGCAGGCTGGCAGGGGGAAATAAGCTTACAAACCTGACTTGGCCATATACTTGGTGGTAAGGGCACATCTGGAGAGAAAACTATTCACTTGCTCTACTTCTTCACCGAGAGTGGTGCCGGCGCCCTCCTGGTTCCTTGCAGTCCACAGAATCTACAGGAAGAAGATAATGTGTAAAGCGGTGTGGACACACGTTATTGAAGCATATCCTGAGATTACCAACTTTAGAGGGCAGCACTTAGGGGCTACAGAAAAACTTTAAATACACTCCTAGGTTGTTGTATGGGTCAGTCCAGACCACTGTGGTATGGCTATTGTCTTTTATTATGGCATTTTACACTCAGTTTGCCACATCATACTCTAAAATGTATGGTCAAGTAGCTAAAAGCGTCACCTCGCATTTTGTATCGTGGGCTTTGGCATGCATCACAGACAAGCAATGCCTCATTTCCTGAAGGGGTTGAAGATGCGTCAGGGCCTCTGACACTTTTGTCAAGTATGGCACATATCGGCAGGTCACATCCATGGCCAAAAATGTAGCACTCTGGAACTCTTTTTGGAGAAACATTGGATATGCAAAGATTTCTCCTCTATACATATTCAGACCTTTAAAAAAAGCACAATGCACATGAAAGAGGCTTTAGATCATAATATAAATATATATTATTTTATTTTTTTACTACTACTTAATCAGACCCCTACCAACCTTTGAGAAGAAATCCATGTCTACACACAGCAATTTCCACACCTTCTTCATCCAACTTGTTGGCCCGCTTTGAAGTCTCTCTTGCTGCATTCCATTGGGTGTCACCACACATCGCTTTTCCTGCGGTCTACCAAAGTAAATCATTTGAACATGACAATAGTTAATTCAAGTACACTAGATTGCAGGACTGTTCACGCAAACACACAAACTTTAACTGTCAAGATTTTGTCATTGCCTGACCTATCTTACATTTGAAGGATAAAGCAATATGCAATATGAATGTACTGTGCCCCCTGGATAAGAATCTAGTGCTGTATCCCCACCTGATCATAGACTTCCTTCTCCAAAGGCAATCGTGTTTTCTACTTTAACTTTAATTAGAACAAAATAATCCCAATAAATGTTGTTCAGAATAATGTAAAACGTACACTCTTGACAGTTCCCCGGACCTCCTCAACAAAACTGGACACCTCAGAGTCTCGGGCTAAAAACACTCCATCGAAGAACCCTGGCTCTTCACTCCTTTAAGACAATGTATTATGGACTACCTTTGTAATAGGACCTTTTATTTATGTAGCACTTATCAAAAAAAACATTGACATTAACAGTGTCATTAACAGCTGGACATACTGTATATTAACTACATTGGCTGTTCATAATGTGTGCACAGAACTCACTGGTTTGTTTTCTGGAACCTGTACAACTTTCTGTTGCCATCCACAGAACAGCCACCATTTCAGGGCAACAGGCTGGACAGACCAATGGCTCCTTTCCAGGAAGTTGGTTCTCTTCATAGTTGCAGTACACAAATTGCAGGAAACTTCTCTGAAATGGATCTGCATTCACTTTGCCAGTCTAAAGACAATAATATAATACAGCTTTCAAAAACGATAAACTACATCTTTGCCTTTGTATGTTTTGTGTTTTGTATGCAACTTTTCAAATGCATAAGGATGCAAATGACTATTTTGTGTGGTAAGGTCTTCAGTCTATAATCTGAAATATGTACTACCTACTACAGCCACTTGTGGACCTTGAACTGCTTTTTACTTACTCTTCCATATTGCTTTGTTCTCTGGTCCAACATTGCTGTAAAGGCTTGTCTGGACATTCCTGGAGCTGCTGTCTTCATAGCCTCAAAGGAATGGAAGAGATCTTGGTGGAACAGTGTCTGTGCCTGCATGGTAGCAGGCCAGTAACCACTCTTTACAAAGTCACTGACTTCTAGAGCCCATTTCTGGTTGCAATGTTTGCATGTTAGCACCGGAATATTATCACGTGGGTAGGCAGAAAAAGCAGTTAAAGTAGTGTAACCCTTCTGATTCATGTATTTTAAATAGGCCTCCATGTATCTTATATGAACTGGTAAGAAGGAATACTGTTCCTATATAGACAAAACAGAAGCTGCTTTACCTCTTCTGTCTTGAGATGTTCAAGAAATGTATCTACACTCTTGAGCTCATCCTCCAATTCCATCAACTGCAAATCACTCATCATTGAGTTGAAAGAGTAGACAGACAAGTGGGCAGATGGCGAGTGGGATGTTTCTCTGGGACACAAGAAAGTGCAATATTAGAACACTTTGAATACAAATAGTAGATAATAGACTCGGAAGTACAAGGAGGCCAGGAACGTAGGTACCAGGTTGTAAAAACAACGATCTGGCGGTGAGTGGAGGGCAAACCAGGGTATGTCACCGCAAGTTATTGGGAAACTGGACCGCAGGTGTGGATCTTGTGCAGGTAGGGTGGACTGGATCACTGGAGCCTGGAGATTCACACAAACAGAAAGACAAACAGAAAGACAAACAGAAAGACAGGCAGAGCCTGTGGAGGGCGTAACACAGGTAGACAGAGGTAGGTGGACACAGGTATACACAGGTACGTCCTGACAAATTATTAAAATAGGCAGTAAGGCAAGGATATGGTGAGGTAATAATATGGTAAGGTAATAAGGATATCGATATCGTTTCCAGAAAATGCGTGACTTCAGCTGCAAGTAAGAAAAGATAAAAAATACAATACAATAAATGTCATACCTAGCAAGCTATGAGATGTAAAAAGGACCACGCCAGCCAAGATAAACATTGGTTTGAGTCCAATGAAAGTGCACCGGTTCATGACCTTGCATGACATAACGTTAGACTACCTAACTAGCTAGCACAGTGTATTAGCCTATTTTTGCAGTTTACAAAGTCAATTAATTTATATTGGTGATGCAAAGCACCGGGCAATGTACGTCAAACATGATAACATTAAACCAACCTAAAAACAAACAAAAAAAAACTGTATAGTAGGATAGTATCTTAAATATATGTTTACCTCATCGATAATAGCTTACCTTTTCAGTACGAGAGAGCGAAGGTTTGGGTGACAAGAAGTAGTTCCAGCCAGATATTGAGCGTCAAACTTTTAGGCGACTTCTGTGTAATAATAAAATTACAATAATGTTGGATAATTTATAGGTTTTGCTGTCAGTGCATTTGACATAATTGCTTCCATGCGCTTAAAATTATGATTAAAATAAAATGATATTCCTCCCCCGATGGGAGATTTTTTCTCTCTTTTTTTTATGCATATAGGCTTACCTTTTTAGATCGGTTTATTTGGTATCAGTCCATTTTATAAATAACTTTTATGTCCTTAAATAAGGTTTATGTCATTTATAACGTTTATGTCTTGGATATAACAAAAAAAATCATGTTGAAAGCACATCGGCCGGATTTTTATGAAATCACCCGACTTATTATGGTGACGCTTCGTAAAAATCCGAAAGCCGCTCATCAAAATCTATGGCAGACCTAATGCGTCAAAATACGACGCCATAGTTCACAATTTTCTACGGGAAAAAAAAGCAAGATTCCTACAGCTAGCTTAGCAAACAAGCTAGCTAGTTAGCTAACTGTTAGTTAGGCTTCTGAACTGTGTGGCACGGTTTGGTTAGCTGGCTAGCGACCTATTCTAGACAATATCATTCTTACCTGTTTATAGACCAAATTATAGATCCTAAACTGAGTTATTACGTTTGTTTCAAAACCCGTCTAATTCTACATTTCCTCCATTCGACGCCATTTTGAGATTCTGTGGAAAGTTGAACCACCCCTCGTCGGATAACATGAAGCCGTTAACGTCATTGGCTGCTTCAAGTCAGCCGGCTGCAGACATTGTCAAATCGAACGCACCTAATATAACACGCGTTTAGCTTGATCAAGTAATGTTTTTTTGTTTGTTTGTTTTGAGAGAACTTACTCTTTATGGTCCGTGTACCTTGTGGCCATTGGTTTTTCTATTTTGCTACCCGTGTTGACAAACGCAAAATAGGGCCGTAATATCGTTTTGTCATTTTAGTAACTCAAACACATTTAAGTATTACGGCTTGTTTTTGGTTGTTTTGTTTTTTTGGGAATAATGACATAACAATATAACACAAATGGTATAACGAGCCATTAATCGCTGTTTTGATTATTCCATATCCTTTATGCTAATATCTGCAAAAAAATGAAAAATAGCCTCGTAATATCGTTTTGTCCATTTTGGATGTCAGAACCAGATTATGGGGAAAGGCTTGGTTTCCGTTGTTTTGTTTCATTTTGGAATTACGGAATATCCATATAACACAAACGGTATAACGAGCCATTTACTCATTTGTTTGATCGGCCGTATTATGCACACTGGCACAAGTGAAAGAGAGAGAGAGGGGGAGAGACGTGTAATGATTGGGGGTGTTATTACTATCGAACACCAGAGAGCAGCAACGACTAGCTAAAAAAAAAAATGTCCTGTGATCTGTAGGCCTACAATCTTGAAGAATTACCAGCAGGTTCTTTAGCAAAAGACACATACCAAACTGGAGGCACATGTTGACCGAGTTTTCTAGTTGCTACTTAATTAATAAATCTTTGATGAAACCAAGTTTCTTTAAAATATATTAGAAACATTACAAGACGGGGCTCCAGTGTGTGTTCAAACAAGGCCAAACGTGTCAGACGGCATCAGTTGAAAAAGATAATCATACCCTTGCAAGAAACACTCCACGCCTCAACCCTCCCTCCCCCCACCTAAATTACTGCTTTCAGCTCTATTGTACGTTTTAATAAAGTGCATTGAGGCAATCATAGTGAGCAAGTTGAGGTCATGAGGGCTACCTTTGCATTTTACAAAGACACACAACTGACAGATGCACTGTTGTGGATACTGTTTTCAAAGTTCTGATCATATTCAATGTCCAAATTCAACTTCTTCAAAGTCCATAAACAGCACGGAGCAGCAACGAGAGGGTTCCCAGGAAAATCAGATTTTATTTGTCTGTGCTACACTTTTATATCCAACAAATTACACCCCTGAACTTTTAAAACAAATCTTTTGGCCTACTACAATTGTAAATAACCTATGAATTCTGCTCCAATTGGGCCTTGATGCAATGCTATGTCATATTTTCAGCTGTTTCTGCAACATTTTTGGGGACTAACCAGGGACCAAACCAGTTCCTCTATTCTGCCCTACTACATGTGTTTTCCAACACCAGTTGCAATCAACCCTGGGTTATAGCCCTTCACCATTGAATGGTGCCATTCATTCTTCACAGGTCACAGGCATCAAGTCAAAGTGAATAGTAACTGGTCCAACTCCATATCCAAGCCCATGGCATCTGTGGAGGAATACAGTCATCACACTTGTCAAATCCTCCCCACACAAGTCCAATGACTATAATAACGTGTGTGTAGGCCCATGCTATAGCAGGTTGCAGACATACAACACAGATGAGAGTGAATTAGAGATAATGGTAATGGGAGGGTGTTGCACTTTTCTGCTTCTCTTTTTCTCCACTCGCTTCACCTTCTCACGCTTTCCAATTGTTTAAGTCTCTATACTCTATTCTCTCTGTATCCTGCATAAAAGATGACTGTGTACTGTATATCAAAACAATCCGGCATATCAATCCATATATCTCTCCACACTGAGATCCCATCACCCTTCCCCAGCCCACTGCTGTTTTCAACTAACTTATATACTACAACAGTAGTACAACAATCCCTGAAATTCAGATATGGCTTTTGATTTTGGAGTGCCACCCCAAGATTTCAGTGGCCCCATCTGGCCACTCCTATAAAACATTTCTGGGGGTGCTGCTTTTGCCTGTTTATGCTTGCACTGCAATGAAGAAAACGATATGACAACAATGATGTTTAATGTAACTGGCCCTCTAACAGCACCACTGGCCCCAATGTAACTGCCCCCCCCCCCCCCTCATGGTCTAGAACAGGGGTGTCGAACTCCGGTCCTCGAGGGCCGCTGTCCTGCATGTTTTAGATTTTTCCCTGCTCCAACACACCTGATTCAATTAAATGGTTTGTTATAACGACCCTTCATTCAAATCAGGTGAGCTGGATCAGGGAAACATCTAAAACATGCAGGACAGCGGCCCTCGAGGACCGGACTTCGACACCCCTGGTCTAGAACCTAGCTACATTGCAAATCAAGACAAGAGCCTTTTCATAAGGCCCAGTGGCAGACATGCTGTCTGAGGCTGTCAAATATCAGCACTCATGGAATGCCTCCTGTACAATTAAAGTAGGCCTACTTGGTTGGAACTAACTTAATATTTAAATTACGAACAAACAACAAGAAAAATTGTATGTAGACACGCCCCTCTAATTGCATTCATTCTCATTCCTGTGGCTACGGTGGTCTCAAGCTAGTATACTAACTTTAAGCACAGAAGTATAGGCTACTATACGAATCGTCACAAGCAGAACAGTAATTTCCTTTCTCAGGACATTTTAAAATGGTGTGTAACAGCGTTAATGCATTGATGTTGGCTAAACAAGTGTAGTGTTGTACATTGATGGAAAATGTTATGTTTTTTATTAATAAAAAGGGAAGATTTCCTCACTGATTGCCTCAATGCACTTCATTAAAACGTACAACAGAGCTGAAAGGTAATTTAGGTGGGGGAGGGATGGTTGGGGAGGGTTTCTTGCACAGGTATGATTGTCTTTTTCAACTGACACCATCGGGCCCTTTTGGCCTTGTTTGAACACACACTGGAGCCCCGTCTTGTAATGTTTCTAATATATATTAGAGAAACTTGGGTTCATCAAAGATTTATTAACTAAGTAGCAACTAGCAAACTCGGTCAACATGTGCTTCCAGTTTGGTGTGGGTCTTCTACTAAAGAACCTGCTGCTATGTCGTCAAGAGTGTGGGCCTACAGATCACAGGTCGTTGCTGCCTGCTTTACTCTGGAGCAAGGTATACCCTTTATATTTAGACATATTTAGGTGTACAGACACACTCAATTCAATTCACAAGGAATTTACTTTGGTGCAGGTGCATACAGTAAAAAAAAAATTATAAACAATATACAATCAAATCGAGAAGATCTAATTAAATACTGGCAATACAATATAAAATAGAATAAAAAAATACAGAAAAAAATGTAATGGGTGTTAACGTTACAGGTGTATATATATCAGACATTGTATGAATCTCCCTTCACATCTTCACTGAATTATAAACAAGGCAACGCAATTGTGTCAATAATCACTGTAAAATAAACAATCAAGAGTGATGTTGACTTAAAGGGAACCGTAATACTCTGTGCTGGTGCAATGAGGGAGGCCAGTAAAAAACGACGCCGTCTTGCTATGAAAACAGTTATATTCCTCCATAATGTTTATGCAATCAACTCCCTCATTTGCATCAAAAGGACAAGTAAACATCTCTCTCGCATTACCCACGTTGAAACTAAATTCTTCCCTATGTCGACGGAAAGGGAAGGGGGCGTTCAACTTAGACATTCCGACTTTCTGGGCTAGGAAAGATATAACATCGACCAAGCACCCTTGGTCAAGCTCACAGTCTAAGACAACATTGAAATGACGGTCCGCGGTCACATACTGTGCAGAAAACCACTCAGCTAAATGCAAAACCATCCGTCGAAACTGTATAGTTGAGGTGATATGGTCAATACTAGCATCGACAAGGGGGAAAACAACTTGACTTTCGACAGCAACGGACGAGCACCACATAAAAAGTATAATTTCAGTGTCTAAAACAAAGCATGACCAATGATATCTATAGCAACCCATCTGGACGTCAAATAGTCTTGGCATATTGTCGTCTTGGCCTATCATTATCTCTGTTTTAGGAACAGGGCGACAGCCGACAATCACGTGGTTCCAGAAGTCAGGCAGATGTGGAATACACACATATCGATACGCCACTTCCTCAGGCAAATGTTTGTCGGGCCAGTAGCAGAAGGAAAAGCTGTCCTCGGCACCAAGTAGACACCTAAAAGCTGTCGGGAGAGAAATGTAACAATAATCAGTAATTCTCGAGGACAATATTACAATTAGTCATTTAGCAGACGCTCTTATCCAGAGCGACTTACAGTAAGTACAGGGACATTCCCCCCGAGGCAAGTAGGGTGAAGTGCCTTGCCCAAGGACACAACGTCATTTGGCTTGGCGGGGAATCGATCCGGCAGG
Organism: Hypomesus transpacificus; assembly: GCF_021917145.1. NCBI lineage: Eukaryota > Metazoa > Chordata > Actinopteri > Osmeriformes > Osmeridae > Hypomesus > Hypomesus transpacificus. Next base: position 47,689 of record NW_025813712.1, on the reverse strand, counting down.
GGAATCGATCCGGCAACCTTCTGATTACTAGTCCGACTCCCTCACCGACTCCCTCACCGCTCAGCCGTCTGACTCCCATCTGATATTATTGCATTCTCTTGATGGGGTATTGATGTTGGACACCTACCTAAACGCAGTGTCGGGATGTCAATGACATGTCTTATCATCTGCTGGACATGTGGGTTGACCGCTTCATCTGTCATGAAATGGTCGTCTGTCTTAAGGCTGATGTTCCAGTCACCAGCTACACTGTCAAACTCTGAACAATTCGCTAGAAAGCTAGCTGTGGCATTAATGTGACATCTCGTAGATGACACATGATGTCGGACACACCCGTGACTGGAACGATAACATTTAGTACAGATGACACATCCACAGACGCTCTGAATGGGTTTGTTGAGCATAATAATGTAGTTTGTACATATGAATTCTCGGTTGAACGTTTTCATACACGAGTAACATTGGATCGAACATTTCACTAAAAACAAGACGTCATCGATTGCTGGTAAAGTAGCAGCTCTGCTAGACACTTTTGACTGTCGGTCGTGTTGATGGCTGGGTTGACTGGCTCTGGACGGTTCAGACTGAGTGTCTGACAAGTGAGGCTGCGTAGATAATTGAGGTTCTGCAGATCTGGCCTGTTGATTTAAAAAGTCACAAACAACGCCTAAAGCCAACGGCGTTTCTAGGCTATCTGTGTCAGAGTAGGCAGGGGTATTAATGAGGCGAAGATATGATTCGAATTTGTCTGTGGGGGCTCTAAGAGAAGCGTAGTCTGGAGCAGGCACAGTAGCAGCTCTGCTAGACACCTTTGACCGTGGGTCGTGTTGGTGGCTGAGTTGACTGGGTCTGGACGGTTCAGACTGTGTGTCTGGCAGGTGAGGCTGCATAGATACTTGAGGTGTTAGAGGTTTTGTAGATCTGGCCTGTTGATTTAAAACGTCACAGACAACGCCTAAAGCCAACGGCGTTTCTAGATTATCATTGTCAGAGTAGGCAGGTGCATTAATGAGGCGAAGATATGATTCGAATTTGTCTGTGGGGGCTCTAAGAGAAGCGTAGTCTGGAGCAGGTAGAACACTGGAAGGATTGTCGATTTCGGCCTCAGAACACCCAAGGCCATCATCCGTCTCATCTATCTCAGAAGAAAGTAAATCATGCTGCTGGCAACGGTTTACGTACTCGAGGTCTGCCAGAATACCTGGTGTGGTAACCTGGTGTGGAGGGGTTGCATGTGTGCTTCTGCAACAAACAAAATAAATTGCATAATGATTACTCCCGAACACTAGATGACAGCAACAATGACTAGCGTACATTTAACTTGTGCTGTGGACGAGTTTTATAAATGTGACATTTCAGAAATCATACAAATCTCCCTTCACAGCTGTGCAGATTTTTAAACAAAGGCACCAGACACACTCACACATCCGCCAGAATATTTGTGGTTTTGTTTTTGTTAAACTTGAAAAGAGAAAATATGTTGCCTAAACAAATGTATCCAAATGTTTCAAACAATTACATTGCTTTAAGTATACTCACGTTTCACCTCCTTCCACACACGTGGAAATCGTGTCTGTTACTGGAATCTCTTCATTTTCTGATCGATTGAACGTAGACGGGGACACTACCTTTCCAAGCTGGGTCTCAGTGAAAACCCTTAGATTTTCTGTATATCCGATCGGAAAGCTCGCATCAAACGTAATCGGACTCCCCTCTGTATCAGATAGGTATTGGGAATTAGCCAAATCTTCTGTCGGTCGATCTGGATGGGGTGGTGATGTCATAGTGGCTGACACCTCTTCTATCGCCTCCCTATCGGAAGATGCCGGCTCTGTCTGTCCGGCACATTCCAAGATTGGGAGGCTGCAATATTCAGAACCCATTTGATATCTATTATCTGACTCGGGTGGGCTGGCCACGTTGGAGATTGCGGAAACAGCCAGTTCTGTCTCATTTTCGAAACATGTAGACCCACACGTTTCAGCGGCCGCCGTGTTAGGATTTGACGTAGATGGTTGCTTATGAGTGACACATATATCTGTGTGAACACTATCAGGAGATGAGGAAGAGCATAAGCGATAAGTGTCCGATTTCAGATCCGAGGCACCTTCAAATAGACCTGTAGATTTTCTGTTTTCAGAGATAAGCCAGGCTCTCTTCCTACAATCTTCTAAAACAATAACGGGAACTTTACCTGACAGCTCTGTGTCCTCTGTCTGACTTTTAGTGTGAGCAGATAAAAAAATTCCTTTATTTTTACCGCGGCTACGTGAAGCAGTCTTTATGTCCAAAAGGGGGACATTAACGGAGACTTCCTTAGCCGGAGGCTCTGTAGGCCTGCATGTCAAGTTGTTTTCACAGCGCAGATTTATCACACTACATCCAGAATCTTGATTACCATGGTACAAGGTTAAGATTTGGGATACATCTTTCCCTTTCATCTTTTTGTCTCTGCCGTGGCGTGAATGTTGACTTTTTTTGTCATCTGTTGTGGACACTTCCATTTGATTAGTTTGAGAATCCATCTCTTTTCTACCGCTGTTGGGTGAGGTTATGTGAGGTTGCGGAGCCAAGCAGGCTCGATCACCGGCCCGATTAGCATTATCGACAGGAGCCGATTTGACTACACCGTACGGGTTTTTATCATCAGCTTGATCACACGGATATTGATCAACCCGATCAGCTGGAT